>NC_056747.1:183022078-183137078 GCF_019279795.1 Protopterus annectens | reverse complement strand
GGGTAGATGGCCAGGATGCAGAAGCAGATACCGACAACCCCTGTTGAGGTTTCAGAGCCATGGCGACATTAAACAGCCTTTCAGTAAAGTCGTGCCACTCTTTGTGAGGATCTTTAGCTATAGCAGCCATATTTTCAGTTTCCTTCTAAAGGAGTATCTTCCTTGACAAATCCAGGAGGTTCAAAACCCGCTTGGATTCGATGAGAGTACCAGGGACCTCTTCCCAAACTAAAATTTGGGGAATTCTGCTAAGCCACTCAGATATAATCAGCCATGGTTCCCCCACTACATCTGTATCAGACCTATCTATGCATGTGTCAGCATGCAGCTCTGTACTTGGCATCCAACTGGGCAGCTGCAGATAGAACTGACACCAGCACTGGGTAGCGGCAGACAGAACTGACACCAGCACATGAAGATCCTCTGGTTCTTCATCCAACCCGAGGGAGATGTTTTGAGAGGCTGGACAGCAGCAGATTCAGTATGTGCTTTATTAGCTTTTTTTTTCTTAAGAGGTGGCTTAACTTCAGGAAGGTTGGATTTGACCATGGTACCATGGGTCAAATAGCTTCAGACACTGATTTTTTACATAAATAGGAAGAGAAGACAAATGGTTACAGTGTGTCTTACAGGCAAATGACTAACAGATGTCACACTGAGTATGGTCATGCGTAGCACCCAAACAAAAAAGGCACTTCTCGTGTCTGTCTTTATGGGGAATCTGCCTTCTACACTCATATTTCCCCTTCTTGAATGACATGAGCACAAACTACAAGCAGTAAAAAAGAAAGGAAGGAACCCCAATGGAGCACTTATCTGTATAAGGCTCAGTAGATTAATTAGCTTGGTAAACGGCGTGTAGACCAAATTCAGAAGTAGCTTTCGGATTGGAGGCAAACAAGTTCCGAGGATTAGGCATTTGCACATCACATATGTACCTTACTCCTTTGCTCTGTTAGGTTATACATCTAACTTATGACAGCAGGAAGGTGTAAAGGCTTTGGTATGCTGGCCGGACATTAGGCTATCCTCAGGAGGATCTCCCAGGTACAAAGAAAACTGTGACACTGATAAGGGCATCAGCAACCTACAACTTGAAGTATTTAGGTCAACATACACACACACACACAGTGACCTTCAGATCATAACAGAGTTAGCACCGTACTCTATATAAACCCACACTGGACCAAGCAGCCTGTAACATGTAACCGTATACACAGCCAGAAACCTAGCAGCCAAAAACGTACATCTAACAGTTATACAAAGCCAGCAACCAACATGAATAAATGGAAGCCCAGAATCCTGCAGTAAGTAATACGTACACAGCCAGCAACTTATGTTTAATAATCTCATGAAAGGCCAGCAATCTAAGGCATTTAAACTTCTATTATGTAATGCAAATGTACACAAAGCAACCAATCTAGGGTCTGCAAACTTAAAACAGTCAGCAAACTAACATATTCAGAGCCAACTTCCTACAGGATTGTACTTAGCAAGCTACAATACATAAATGCAAGGGGAACATTAGCATGCCCAGGACTATAAACCAACACAGCATTAAGCACATGAAATACAATGGCAACAACCTATTATAGTCAATGCACAAACAAACCACTCGCAGCTTATAATTTATGCAGGGCAAGTAACCTACAGTACATAGTTACTGATGGACCACATCCTACATCACATAAACTTATAAAGCTCCAACAACCTAATGTATGCAAATGAATGTTGGCTTTAAGTATATTTTTAGTAAATGTCTATAAAATCAGCAACCAAATAGGCATTGACATATAAAAGGCAAGCGACCTCCAGTTTTTCACTAGTAGCTCAGTGGTTAAAGCTTGTGCCTCATAGTTCCACTGTCCAGATTTGAACCATAGCCCCCAGTTATTACCACTGTGCAGTTGATTTCATCTCCCCACAACTTTGTAGCATTGCTCCAGTTTCATCTCACCTTATAAAAACATCTTGCTGACCAGCTACTCTGCATTGTACAGTCCATTTAACTTTGTCCATGCAGCGTGATTTATGGCAAAAAAGCAGGCATAATGTATTGGTTTACTAACTTCACAGGTTAGTACTAAGATAACCGCCCTTGTGAGCCATTTTAAGCCTAGCCAATTATCCCTTGTGAGACTCAAACCCTGCACCTTGTGTCTGTAAGGCAAACACCTTAATCATTAGGCCACCCCCTCCCAGTTAAATTAAATTACATACTGCCAGAACATTAGCTACATACAGCCACCAATTTATATTACATAAATGTCTATGAGGCCACTTATCTATTGAACAAAGGTGCAGAGGGGCACCACTGCAGATCATTCAAGACTGTTTTAAGGCAGTGAACATAAATAGTGGCAGACCTTTCAACTGTGCAAGCCTGCAACACACCAAAAGGTATTTAGTTTAAAAGTGAATGCCAAAATTACAGGGAACAGCAGAAATTGATATGTGGAAGTTTCAAAAGAAAGTGAAAAAAATCTGCATAATAAACCAGCAAAAATAATTAGCATAATATGTTCAATGGACCTGAGGATTACAGAAACAGTGAATGCTAAATGAAAAGAAAGAAGTGCAGGAACAGGCCTGCAGGTTAAATTTGACCTAGACAGAAGAGAAACAAGCAGGCATGTCAAACTTTACTTCTACTTCTCTGTGTTTACGTTAAGACCTGCAGGTTAAACAATTTAAACAGATCCTTGGAATGACCATCACTCGTGAGCAAAGTGTGAGGAATAACCATCTTTTTTCTATTAGTGTACAGTTTTCCCTTCTAGTTAACCTCTAAAACACACCTGACAGCTATCACATTAACATCACGATTCACAAACATGAACAGTGCTATGCTGCGTCTAATTATGGTGGCTGTCAAAAAAGCAATTACTAAAAAATGGAAATCAAACTCTAAACCAACTGGACTAGAAATAGTGAATATAGTAACAGAGATAAAACAACTGGAATTGAGGTCTTTACAGAAGGGTAGGGAGCAGTTCTGCAATAACCAAAAAGCCAACATCTTTCATATTTTCTGGAGTTGCAAATGTGCCTATAAGTTATGATGTTTGCTTTGGGTTCAACTACAAAAAATGGGATATGAGAAGGCCACCCTTTGCTGGGAATTTACTATACTGCACATTTCTCCTTTAGGTTTACTGAAATTAGAAAATCGTATTTTAATCACTGTATGTGCTCTAACTAAACTCTATATCACCCTAAATTGGAAAGGCAGAGCTGTAATGACATGGAAAGGGTTCACACAATTGGCAAAAAAATGCATATTAGCCCAAAAGTAGCTAATGTACTTATCAGAAATGCCACCTGCAATTTACTGAATATTGGGATACTTTGTTCAACATGTTTTCATATACTTCCTAATTTCTGTGAAGATCTCAGGGTTGGGTTTCTTTTCTATCTGGGCTTATAGGTGTATCAGATTCTTCCTCTTTCAATTTTTCTTCATTTTATCATTCAAAGTTAAATATCATGCTTAACAATATGGGCAGTTAGCATGCTTGTACATAGTTCATAGGTGTGTACTAGGCTAATGGCCCTGGAGCCTTATACAAGCCTAGCCCATAGAAGTTCTCTAGCATCGCGCTGCCCGACATTAGTTCCCAGTGCCTCTATCAAGTAGAGCCACTGGAGTGATCCCTGGGGTGAACTTTCTATTTCCCATCCACTCATCAAGATTTCTCTTGAAGAAGGCCAGTGAGGTGTTCTGCTTGACATAAACGGGAAGTCTATTCTAGAGCATGGGTAGTCTGAGTTATGAACCTGTCCCTTCAGCATGTTCTGCTGACTGTGATAATGAGGTTGCTGTCTCTGGAGCATGTGGTGCAGAGGGATTGGGATTTCTTTAGATGCAGCATTTCTAACAGAGCTGGGTCAGACATGGCTTTGCAAGTCAAGCAGAGATTGCCTCTTAGACGATATGAGACAGAGAATAGATGGAGTTTTTTTTTGTCTGTCCATGTCGGACATGTGTTTAAGGTCTAGAATCCTCTTCATGAGGAACTTCTGAGGCCTTTCCAGCTGTTGCAGGTGTCTAGTAAGGTACATGCCAAATGGGGCATTATACTCGATGATTGGCCTAATGAGGGAAGAGTAGAGCGAGATGATGACCTCTTTCTTCCTGGATGCAAAACCCTTGGTAATGAGATGTGCCACACAGAAGCACTTTCTGACCAAAGTGGCAATGTGGCGGTCGAAGGAGAGGTTGCTGTCAACATGTGTCCCCAGATCTCTCATAATGCCTTCAGTGGGCTCCCACTAACAGTGGGCTCCCATCAATGTGGTAATTAGTGGGAACTGAGCATTTTTTGGCATTAATCTTAAGGCCATGGTTTTGTCACCAGTCATTGGTCTCAGTGAAGCCTTTCTGTAGGATGTCTATATCACTTGGGGAGGAAATAATGGCTCCCAGGCTTGCAGTCGTCTGCGAACTTGGTCAGCCAGAGTCCCTCTGTCTTGGCCTGGACTTCTGAGAAGTAGATGCCAATCAGGAGAGGAGCCAGGATCGATCCCTGTGGGACTCCACTCATGACTGGTAGCCAGTCTGACTTGGAGTCCGCTGCTTTCACACTGTGGGCTCTATCTGTGAGCCAATTTGCAACCCACCTAGTGATATAGGGGTTGATGCCTAGTTTGGTGAGTTTATCAATAACTCCTGAGTGGGGAGTGGTATCAAAGGCCTTGGCCAAAACAAGGTAGGCTGCATGATCTGCCTTGCCCTCATCCACAGCTCTGGTGACTGACTCAAAGAAGTCAACCAGGTTGAGCAGGCATGATCTACCTTTCACAAATCCAAATTGCGTGGGATCTAGAGTTTGGAGATTCCCTATATCCTTAATTAGGTCCATGATGATGCACTCCATAGCCTTACATACCAGACTCATCAGGCTAATGGGGCGATAATTCCCAGGGTCTGTAGTCACTCCCCCTTTATGGAGAGGGATGAATGTAGCAGTGTGCCATTCAGTAGGGACAAAGCCCGAGGTGAGGCTGTGACTGAACATAGCACAGCACACAGATGTGCAGCCAAGTTCACTGAGTTCATGTAGAACACATCCAGGGATATTGTTGGGTCCCATTGAAGCTGTATTCTTTGCCTTGGACAATGCAGCTTTAACCTGTGCTGCAGTAATGCTGGGTGCCTGACATTCCTCCGGTATTGAGATTGGTCCTTTACGGGGGAGGGGGGAGAGGGGTAACGTTGGCACTGAATCTGTCAGCCAGTATGCTGGGAATATCTGTTGGCTCAGTATACGAGGTATCATTGTGCAGTAACTCAGAGCAAACCTGGGTATTGCCTCATTCCTCCCCTGCATGTATTGTCCAACAAGTAGTAGTTTCCTCCTTCTTAACTGTTATTTGTTATATTCTGTTTGTTATAATTATATATTGTTTAATATTTCTTATTCATGAATGCTTGAGTGCTTTCTGGTCATGCAGTTTCCAATGTCTTTGTTAAAATTACTATCAGAGATTTTTGAAAAAAAAAAGGGTAGGAGCAAACTACATAGGAAAAAATGGGAATTGTGGGACAATACATACAGGGGAGGAATGAGGTTTAAAAGAATGCAAGACTAAAATGAGCTATGTAATGTCTGACTGAAATGATTGGGTAGATTATAAGTGACGTATAATGTCTATGGGAGTTCGTCAGTATGGTTTGTGATGTAAAATGCTTGCAACTAGGATTGTGTCAATGTGGTTTGTTTTCATTTATATAAATGTATGATTGCCTGTGTAGTAAGTGCTTGTTTAATAAAGATGTTTCTTGTTTAAAAAAGGGTAGGAATTGAATAATTTATGCAATGTTGCTTTGGTTATATGGAATACAGCAATATATGTGCAATATGCTGTAGATATAAGCCAACTTACTGGTTGACAGATTCTACAAAAACTTCACCCCTCTGTCCCCCCCCCCAATCAGCAAATCAGGACATCCCCAAGTACCTACTCCCCCTATCTCTAGGGAATAGGTTATCACTGCCCTCTCAAAGGCAAAATATACAGCCTCCAGGTGACCCAGTAACATCCCAGGCTGCATCCTACATGAACTTGCAGCACCATTAGGCACCCTATTCAACCAAAGCCTGAGTACTGGCTTTGTCCCAGCCAAGTGGAGGACAGCCACTGTCATCCCTTTACACAAAGGTGGAGCGTCCACCAATTCAGGAAATTATAGATAACGGGGACACTGGCAACCTCCAAACACTCGACCCCACACAGTTTGTCAAGGGAAAGTCATGTCTGTTGAATCTGGTTGACTTCTTTGAGACAATTACCAAAGCTATGGATGAAGGGAAGATGGTGCACACCGCCTACCTTGACCTGGCCAAATCCTTCAACACTATTCCCCACTCAAGCATAACAGATAAATTCTCTCAACTAGGCATTAATCCATATGTTACCAGATGGGTAGCAAACTGGCTCACTGATAGAACCCACCTAAGCAAAACAGGGGAAGCCACCTCAAGCAGTAGACCCATAATGTGCAGCGTTACCCCAGGGATCGGTCTTGGGGCCTCTGTTATTAAGGATATACTTTTCTGAGCTGCAGGCCAAAACCAGTGGGCTATGGCTTGCCAAGTCTGCAGAAGACAGCAAGCTGGGTGCAGTCCTCAATTCCCCAAGCGATGTGGACGTCCTCCAAGAAGGTCTTACCCAAACAGATGACTGGTGCCAAAAACATGACCTCAAGCTGAAGGCCAAAAAATGCATCATCATTCCCCTTGAGGAGAGTGATGTCCCTACATATGATCACATTAATAACGTCCTAAACATGCAATTAGCCATGAGAGATTTGGGCATTCAGGTTGATAGCAACTTGACTTTTGACCACCATGTTGCAGAAAGCTTTCTACACAGCCCACCTCATAAGTAAGGGCATCTCATCCAGGGACAAGGTGGTCATAACATCCCTGTATTCTTCCCGTTGAACGCCAATTATGGAGTACAACGCCCGCTTTGGCATGTACCTTGCAAAGCACATACAGCAGCTGGAGAGACCACAGAGGTTCCTCACCAGGAGAATCCAGGGGCTCAAACATATACCATACACAGACAGGCTAAAAGCCCTGTCCCTCCACTCAGTTTCATACAGACTCCTCAGAGGTGACCTCTGTCTGGCATACAAAACAATCTCACTCCCCGCCTTGATGGGACTTGCTGCATATCTGCAAGTCATGCTTGACCTCAATATGGTCTGTGACATCAATAGGACTTGTTGCCGGGACAGATTTGTGTCCCAGAGTCTCATCTGTGGAATAGACTCCCTCTCCACGTCAAGCAGAGTACCTCATTGCCCCTTTTTAAGCGCAACCTAGATAACTCAATGGGAAACAGAAAATACAACCCTGGGATTCCACCTGTGTCCCTGCTGGATAGGGGCTTTTGGTGCTGACTTGTCTAAACATGGGCTAAACTATTGGCTAGGCTTATAAGAGCCTCAGGGCCAATAGCCTAGTAACTTCCTATGATCCTACGGCTCATTTTATTTTTGCTCACAACAAACATTTGCGTGCAATTTTAAAGTTTCAGGTCTGCCTGCAGTCCACTGCTGTATAAAATCCATGTGCATCACAGCATAATGAACTAGTGCTACACATCTTTCTCAACCTCTAAGTGCAAGAATTCTGGACTAAACTAAAAATAGTGTATAGGGTATGTGTGGTGATGGTGGTGGTGATTGGGGGGGGGGGGTCAGAAGCCCAAATATCAAGGGCAAATGTTAAACACTGCAAATTCAGAAAGATGCTAGAATAATAGGTTTTGCATTAGCATGCAACTTTTAAAGGATGCGAAATCTGAAACTCAAATGTATATCATTACTTAGCATCTTCAGTTCTCGCTGATTTGCCGAGAAACAGATGGAAAATATAAGGCATAAATCTCTCCATTCTTGAGAAAATCTGGCCAGTTGAGAGATGCAGTGTTATCCAAGTGCTCTTTAACCGCAGCACTGCTCAGTATGCATCTTACACACAGGATCTGCATCTTACGTATTAGACGAGCCAGGCAACTCTGCATATCACAATCGGGGTTCAGTCTAAAAACTTGCTTCTAATTTATGACTGCCTGAATTTTAACAGCAGCTAACTTGCATTAAGAGAAAAAAATCCTACACCACCAAATATCTTAAAATTCATCTTTCAATAAACTGCCTGCTGCAACTACACCATTTAAACCACAACCACATCCAACGGATAATTTTAACATATACTATTTTATTATTTTTCAAATAATTTGTTGGTACTTTTGAATCTTAAATGCTGCAGATTTTGTTGTAACAGGACAGAGAGCATGCAATCTCACATTTCCCTAACAGTAGAGAAAGATGAGTAAAAAAAGACAAAAAGAAAGTAACCACTTACATTAAGTACTGGTCACGGAGCTTTCGGAGCTGCATTAGGTCTGGTTTAAGGCTGTTCATTCTTTTGTCAATTTCACGGTTTTCTAAGGCCTGCTTCTTCAAGTCTATTTCCAGTTTCATTTTGCTCTCATGGATTTCAGTAATACGAGATTTCAGCTTTTCAGAGTTCATCAGAATCCTAGCAAAAAAACAAACAAAAAAAGTGTTAAGAAACATAAACAGGACAGGAGTAAAAATACATTAAAAATGTACTGCTTAAATTTTCAAACCCCATAGCATCCAATGAAAACATAGGACATTTTAGCCATGTAGTAATGTTGTAAGGTGAAGTGCTACTAATGTTCAGTAAAATAGCAGTCACAATGAAGTTACTTTCCTCACTCACCACCAGCAATTTGTTCCACAGAGCAGGTAGGTGCCTAGTGCCCATCAGCTATGCAAGAGCCCTACGGCCCATTTGTTCCTGTCCAGAAACCTGTAAAAACAGCATGGCTCCTAGGAGCAGGTGGGTTGGGAGTCAAGCTGCAGGGATGAGTCAGAAACATCATCATCCACTACTACTAGTATTAGTCAAAGGTTCAAGCTCAGGGATCTTCAAAAATTTTCTAACCCTCATCTTAGCTTGAGAGTAGTCCTGTGCTTCCCAGTGAAAATACTCCATTTTCTGGAGTGTTTTGCCAAATGTGAAGTCATCAGGTGGTGAGGCTGAGGCAAAGATACCCCCCCCCCCCAGAGTCAGAATCAGCATATGAACCCAATAGATGTTTGTCTACACAAGCCACCTCATCTGAATTACAAGAAGCTGAAGATTCCTTAGGAGGAAGGGTCTTTCATTTCCCAGAAACCTATTCTGTAGCTGCAGGTGGACTAGTAGGACTGTGCCATCTGGAAGCTACAATAGGAAGCACATCCTCTGCCAATCTAAGTAGGGCCTGCTGGTATGCCTGTTGAGGTTGACAGCCAGAAAGCCTAGACTGAGGCAAGCTAGAAAGAATCCTTTTTGATTTGGCCTTAGGTTTGGGGCTGGGTGTAGCACTGGAGGTACTGAGACAAGGCTACAGCATGCACAGTCTACAGATGATCCCTTGGAAGACTTAGAAATTCTGTCCTCCCTATCTGAAGGCCTAGCACTGGAGTCAGAACCAGAAGCCCACAGAGTAACTTTGGACTTAGACAAACCTTGTTTTTCAGCTCATCTAGACATGGAGCAACTACCAGCATGTCTATCTCCAAAGGGCACCTAAACGACAGTTTCTGATACTCCCTTGCATAAGTGTCTCGTCCTTTGACAATCAAACGCCTGAGCGGACTGGTCAGTGGTGAAACTCTCTGCCACTCTTGTAAGCTTAGGATGCTTCGCCTGTTCTTATAGGACAAGAAGAAAAAGTACAGTTTTGTACCTACCATAAATGTAGATGTTCGAGTGTTCACACTGCTGCAGTCATCACACTTGGGTTATCCTGCCGTCAGGCGGTCCCGCAGTCGGCCAGAGTTCCAAAGTCTTGGTCCGGCATCGGTTGCTGTCGCTTCTTCCCGGACTTCAGTGCGCCAGGGGTATACAAGATGCATCCGACGCCATTTTCTTCAGTTTTTCTTGCCCCAGATGTCAGGTGCCCCCAATAGGTAGGCAATACATATTGCTGTACAAAAAATATACATATAAAAATAAAACAATATCTTCAGTCACAAGCAAATACACCACAGAGGTTGTATAGGATAGAAAGGTATAGATAAGTCCAGCTAGTTCAGAGGGGATGGAGGGAGGGTAACCTGGACTGCAGCAGTGTGAACACTCTAACATCTACATTTATGGTAGGTACAAAACTGTACTACGTTCATCGTGTTACACTGCTGCAGTCGTCACACTTGGGTTGAATCCCAAAGCTAAGGATGAGTGGTGGAACTAAACAGGGTTTGGAGAGGCTAGTAGGCCCTGCAAAACTGCAGTGGCAAAGCCAGCTCTGGTTTTAGAGTATAGAGGTAAGTGATAGTGCTTGGTGAAGGTGTGCACTGAACTCCAAGTTGCAGCCTCCAAAATATCCTTGGCTGGTACCCCTCTGAGGAAGGCTGTTGATGTTGCTGTAGCCCTGGTGGAATGGGGACTGATGTTACCAGGCACAGATTTCCCATGGTGTGTGAAGCAGAAACGGATACAATGTCCTATCCTTTTTGAAATGGTCCATTTTGAGATAGCTTTTCCTTGAGATCCTGCAGCACAGGATACAAAGAGCTGGTCAGATTTTCTGAAAGCCTTAGTTTTATCCAAGTAGTAACGTAATTGCCTGTGAATGTCCAAAGAGTGTAGGAGCCTTTCCCCTTTGTTCTGGGGGTTTGGATAAAAGGTGGGCAAATAAATGGTTTGGTTTAGGGCCACAATGTATACCACCTTTAACATAAAGGAAGGGTTAGTTCGTAGAGAGACTCTTGTCTTGATGAAAAATGATGAAAGGCTCCACTGCCATTAGGGCCTGTAGTTCAGAGACTCTTCGTGCTGAAGTTATTGCTAACAGCAGGGCAGTTTTCCATGACAGGAACTGTAGATCAGCTGTGAAAGCTGGTTCAAAGGGTGGAAGTGTAAGCTTTTCCAAAACAAAGCTGAGATCCCAAGTTGGGTTGGTGCTCTCTGGGGCAGTCTTATGTTCTTAGCCCCTCTGAGGAACTGTCTTAGTAATGGATGTGAAAATATAGGAGGATCCATGTTGTATTGAGCTGAAATAGCTGAGGTGTGGATCTTAATAGATGAGAAGGAAAGTCCTTTGTGCAACATCTCAGTTAAATATTGAAGAATCTGAGAAATATTTGGGACAAGGCGATTTTGGCTTTTAGCCTGGTTCCAGGCGCAGAATCTTTTCCATTTGTCTGAATAGACTTTCCTGGTGCTGGGCCTCCTGGCCTCCAGAATGACGTCCTTCACAGCTTTAGAGAGAATTGTTGACTGGTTGTTTAGGCAATTTGCCATGCAGCCAGATTTAAAGTCTTGATCTGGCTGTGTAGAATCTGATTGTTTTGCTGAGTGAGCAGGTGAGGAATTGTAGGTAAAATCCATGGTGGGCCTTGAGCCATGTTCCTTAGCATTGGATACCAGTGTTGGTGCGGCCAGTCTGGAGCAATGAGCATCATTTGTGGCCTCTCCAATCTGGATTTCAGCAGCACCTTTGCCAGAAGAGGCAGTGGAGGAAAAGCATACACTGTCAATGTTTTCCAACTGAATGAGAGGGCGTCCACTTTCCAAGCTAGTGTGTGGTATGTCCTTGTGCAGAATTTCTGTAGTTAGTAGTTTTGGGGGAAGCAAAGAGATCTATGTCTGGGCTCCCCCATTTTTGAGTTATCATTGCGAATACTTGTGGATCTAGTTTCCACTCATGAGGATCTATGATGTTTCTGCTTAGATCGCCTGCCAGTGTGTTTTTCTTTCCTGGCAGGAATTGTGCTTGTAGTTGAACTTAGTAGGTCAGTGCTGTGTTCCACAAGGTCACTGCTTGTCTGCATAGGGGGTAGGAGTGTGTGCCCCCTTGCTTGTTTATGTACCACATCAACGTGGTGTTGTCCGTCTTTATTAGGAGTTGTCCTGGATGTAGGAGGTCCTTGAAAGCTGTTAGGGCATTTTGTACAGCTAGCATCTATTTTTGATTGATATGTAGATGCGTTTGGTTTGCAGACCATTTGCCCTGAATACATGGCCTTGCCATGTGTGCTCCCCAGGCATAATCCAATGCATCTGTTGTTATAGTTTTTCTGGCTGTGGGTAAGGTAAAAGGCTGACCCTTGTTGAGGTGACATGCCTGAGCCCACCATAGAAACTCCTGTTGAAGGCAGGGAATGAGTGGAATTACTGGTTTCTAAGCTGTGGCTGTGTTGAGTCCATACGCTTTTCAGATACCACTGTAATGTCCTCATATGCAGTTTTGCAAATGGTATTAGTAGTATGCAAGATGCCATGAAGCCCAAGGCCTGCAGAATTTTTCTTGCAGGGAGTTGGGTCTTTGTTGCCATAATTTTGAAGTATTGAGTCAGTTGTCTTTGCTTGTCTGGCGTGAGATAAGCCATCTGGGCCATTGTATTTAAGCTGGCACCCAGGAATATTATGTCTTGTGAGGGCACTAGTTTTGACTTCTTTTCTTTTACTGTGTACCCTAGGCAACTTAGTAGGTTTTTGACAAACGCCAGATGCTTTAACAGAATGTCCTTGCTTTCTGCTTGAATAAGGCAGTCGTCCAGGTATGGATATATTTGAATCCCTCTTTGTCTGCAGTATGCAATTACTGGTGCCAGGCATTTTGTGAAGACCCTGGGCACAGTAGATAAGTCAAAGGGCAGTGCAGAGAATTGGTAATGGGTTGAACCTGCAATAAATCGGACGCATCTTCTGCAATTTTGTCTGACAGGGACATGCAGGTATGCCTCCTTGAGGTCCAACATTACTAGCCAAGCCTTCTTGCCCAGCATGGGAAGAAGTTGCCGTAGTGTTAGCATCTTGAATTTTTGTACTTCCAGGTATGTGTTTAGAACCGAGAGGTCCAGAATGGGTCTCCAGGCTTTGTTCTTTCGGGGAACTAGAAACAGTCGAGTAAAATCCTTGTCCTTGCTCCTGTATAGGAACCTGCTGAATGGCTCTCATTTCCATGAGGGCTGAAATTTGCTTTTGAGCCTCTGCCCATTGATTTGGTGGCAGGTTTGGCATTCCTTTTATCCTTGGCAAAGTGTGAAAGTGGAATCTGTATCCTTGAGATACAAAATTTAGGACCCATTTGTCTTTTGTGATGATGTGCCAATTGTCTGCAAAAAGTGCTAGTCCCCCCCCCCCCCCCCCCCAAGGCAGCTGCCAAGAGGGTTTTACTTGGTAGTCTGAGGGGTAAGTCATTGTGTTTGTCTTCTGGTAGTTTGAGACCTGCCTTCTCCTCCTTTTTGGGTTGTGGCACCCCATTGTCAAGGCTGGTAAGAGCCTTGTGGCTGGCCTCTGCCCCTTGGGCATCTGTATCTGCCCCTCTGTGGTCTGGCAGAAGCTGGAAAGGACCAGTTTTTGGTTGGCCAATTTCTGCAGAAACGAGGGGGTTGAACCTGTAAAAAAATCCTTGACCGTCTGCATAGATTTTGCCTTATCCTCCATTTTCTTTAAAACTTCTTCTGCTTTTACACCAAATAAAACATCCTGCTGTAAAGGTGCATCCAATAACGTTGCTTTAACATGATCAGGTAAAGTTTGTTCTAACCAAGCATGCCTATGTATGACAGACCCTGTCACTGCTGCTCTACAAGAAGCTTCCAATGAATCAAATCCACATTGCAAAGTATGTTTTCCCACTTTGTTCAGCTTAATGCAACAAATCTTGCATTTCCTTGTAATCTGGCTGTTCTGTATGTGCGAGCATTTTTTTTTTAATTGAGACATCAGATATTGTTGATATTTCAGCATGTGAAACTGACAATTTAAGGCCCTCATAGCTAGAGTAGCTGAGGTATATACTTTCTTTCCCCATCTGTCTTAGTGCTCTAGAATCCCTTTCAGAGGGCACAGGATTTTTAGCAGGAGAGGGCTTAACCCCTTTGGGACCCTGGCAAATGGTTTCTGGGTCAGCAACAGGGCTTTTATACAGGAATTTGTGAGAGTCAGGGACTCTGTAGTATTTGTCTGGTTTGGCTGGTGCAGGAGGTAGTGAATCTGGGTTAAGGCTAGATTCTGAATAAACATCATCCACAATGTCTAACACAAGTGGAATAGCAAGTGGTTTGTGCTGGGGTAGTAAAAGGAACTCTCTGAGCCTTTTCTTAGAATCAGAGTAATCCTGGCCTTCCCAGTGGAAGTGTTCCCTCATAGTATGTAAGGTTTCCGCAAAAGAGTAGTCTTCTGGGGGAGATGCAGAAGGGATAGACTCTTCAGCATCAGAATCTTCATAAGGGGGAAAGGAATATTCCTGTTCCTCAGAAGAGTCTGAGGAAACTGAAATCTGGTCAGAGGAAGCGTAGTCCTCCTCCTGCCTTGGCCTTTTATCAGGAGGGGGATGGGAACCCCTGATTAGGGTAATTAAGTCTTCAGCCATCTTAATCATCTGTTTCTTAGGCATGGGGCCTTGCACTGGAGACTGCTGTACAGTCTTCTTTGTTTGTAAAGGAGTTTTCAGTTTTGCATAGGATTTAATAGTCAGTGTAGTTGGTCTGAAGACACCTTCTGCAACTGAAGGCGTTTCAACTGCACCGGAATCTCCTTCAGGCATGGAGTCGGAAGGGCCTAAAGGTAAAGGTTGAGGAGGTCTAGCAATCTCCGCTTGTGAATCGGATGTCGCCTGGGGTTCTGAATCAGCGGTAGTCAGGGGCTGCGTAGGCGCGTCACTGAAAACCGGAGAACCGGCGACTGGCCTAGCAGAGGCTTCGGAGTCCGGTTTGGATCTCGGCTGCCTGTCCTTATCTTTGCATTTTTTTATGCATTCCGGTCGTCGCTTGCTCTGACTGCATGGTATAATTAAATTTCCTACCAAAATAATGTTGGGTGAAATCAAACTGACGTTAAATAATTAGTTTATTAAACCTAGCACAAAACCGACAACCTGTGACGTCGTGGTCTGAGCTTAGGCAAGGAATACAATAAGAATGAAAGTCCTTATGAGGTATTTGCTTCCCACAAGAAATGCAATTGTTAACTTTTTCTGACATCAGACTGAGGCAAGAAAAGGTTCCCCAACGGGGTACTTAGCTTTATGAAGACTTCGGTCTGAAATTAGATTTGAAAATCTCAGGAGTCGGCCGACCGGCACTTGCGAACTGCTTCTGCTTCGGGCACCGTGCGGCAAGAAAGAATGAAGAAAATGGCGTCGGATGCATCTTATATACCCCTGGCGCACTGACATCAGGGAAGAAGCAACAGCAACCGACGCCAGACCAAGACTTTGGAACTCTGGCAGACTGCGGGACCGCCTGACGGCAGGATAACCCAATGTGATAACTGCAGCAGTGTGAACATCAGGGAACCAGCGGACATCATAGTGTGTGAAAATCCCTAACATCCAATTTCCTTTTCTATGTACTGTGCAAGGGATTCTGCCCTAAAATGGACAGTGCACTTGTTAAAATAAGCAAAATTAATATCATGCTCCAAGGCTTAAGCTGAATAAATAAAAGGAATTTAAGTCCTGATGTGGAATCTGTTTTCCACAATCAAGACAAGTATTTGTCATAGAACTAGTCTAACAGAGTGGATAACGTAGAAAAAAAAGAAAGTTTCCCCAATGGGGCACTCCGCTTTATGATCACTCTAGTCTTCAGCTTGATCGATTCAGTCTATGGGTGTGGATGCTCTGGGCTCCAATGGCAAGAAAACAGTAAGATGGCAATGATCCTTATACCCACATTTCCTAACATGAAGTGCGGAAAGTTCACCAGCCCAAGAGGAGGGGATTAAATCTCTGATACTCGGCCTAACCAAGGGATACCACAACAACCACCCATATTATTACCGCAACAATGAAACACAATGATCATTAGTGCCTCCTGGAAATGGGCCTGCATAAGTCTGTCATCCAGGTAGAGACAACTGGAAATGCCCTACAACCCAAGATTGGTGAACACTAGGGCTAACCATCTGGTAAACACCCTAGCAGCGATGTAGAGCACAAAGGGCAAGAATATGCTATATAAATATTCTCTCCTTGGCATGAGCCTTAAGAACTTAACGCATCTACAGGCAATGCAGAAAGTGACATTCGTATTCAAAGTGACCACTCGTGTATTCTGCAAAAGGAGGAAATTCAGTGATGACATCTTGAACTATTTTGCACCGAGAAATTTTGCTTAGTCTGCAGAGGTCCTGGATTTGTATTTAAAATGAATCATTCCTGGTTACCAGGGAAAAAAGTCATGAAAAAATCCATGTCTCCTGCTATGTAGGAGGGGCTCTGACTGCTGCTAATGAAAAGCTCTATCAGCAACTATATTAAAGACACCTGGACACAGGGTGTGTGAAGCATCCACATGAAGTGTGTGGAAACTCTGAGCTGGACTTCATATCCTGAAGCAAACACTTCTCTAATACACTTATGGTAAGGACAGACACACTCTTTGTAAAGAAAATTTTCATCTACGTAGCTGGTAGAGGGATGGTACACAGAAGGTGCATGTGTGTAGTTAAAACTAGGAAGAACTATCCTGATTAGGAGGGTTACCATTCTCCTTGACTCTGCCTCACTGTCTCACCACTAGCCTCTTTTCCACTGGCCGTTCTCAAAGGCTTTGTAAAGTTTAAATGTTCCACTTGGAATGCTTCCTATAAATGAACCACTGTCTGTTAGGAAAATTCCTACTGGATTTTGGAAACTGAGGGTGAAGCATGCCCTACTGTTTTGTATGGTCTTATCCTTTCCTCTGCACTCAACACTTACATGGGGTGCATTGAAGAGTTCTTCCTTTACATCATCTGTATGGTTACAGCTTGGCAAAGATATGAGCGCCAGCCAACTTTCAGAGCTTCCGGGCACCTTCATACACCCAAGCTGAACTGACTAAAAGACAAGTTTAGGTGCCCTTCAGAGCCGCATTAGAGTATGCTCCTCTGAGGCATTTGAGGATTGACAATCGGCTTGTGCTGTTCCTTTACTGGGCAGATAAGGTCCTTCTGGAGAAAAAAAATTTCCTTTTAATAATCACCGATACTTTCTCCTTCAGAAAAAGTCATTTCAAAGCTTTTTTTTTTTTTTTTTTTTTTTTTTAATGGACTTTTATTTCAAAGCTTTTTGTTTGTTTTTTTATGGACTTTTATGAGACTGCACTAGACTTTAAATGGCAATGCTCTTTTCCTGTCAGTAACAGCTGTTTAATGTAAGTGAATATTTTTTTCTGTGGAGAAATTGTGTTTACTTTATGGGGCTGGCAAATTGTTTTTTCTGCAGATAAACTGTATTGACCTTACATTGCGGGGCCGGCAAAATGTTTTAAAATGCTTTTTTTTTTTTTTTTTTTTTTTTTTTGCTGCATCTGTGAAAACGGGACTTTTAAATACTTTTTGTTTTTACTGGCATATGCTGCTTTTCTCCCACGAAGAGTCTCACCATTTTCATCCTGACAACGGAAACCTCTGTTCAGTCGCATGGTCAGTCCTTCTTCCAGCCATAAAAAGAAACAGATGGGTGACTGCTGTAGCATTAGTTGTACCTCAGACTACTCATCTTTTAGCCAGATCCTTCTGGTGTAGCACCTACAGTCAATGTGGAACTGGGGTTAGCCACAATCTGCTGTTGCTGGGATTCCCCACAGTGGGCAAGGCAGAGCTACTCTTGTTGTTCCTGGGAGAGGGAGCAAGGAAGGCTTCCCTGTTATGTCGGCATGTTGTGCCCATCCCTGGGGAAAACACAGTTAGCCACATTTTTCCTGTTAAAAAGAAACAGAAAACTAAACATGTACGTACTCCTCTTTAAACTTCTTTAGACATGAGTAGTTTACTGGGTCTGGCTCAAGGTTTAAATCAGGCTATTTATCCTTCTTGGAAAGTGGCTTCTGGTTAAAGAAAGTGGGATACCTCCTTTCCTGAAGAGTTTTAAGTTTCTGAATCTGGACAGGAGGATAAAGGGACAAGTACGGGGCTTTCTCCTCAGATTTCTGATACAGACTCAGAAGAGAGCTCAGTTTCCAACTCTCACTGTGGGGGTTTCTCTTTCTCTGAGACTAGTTCTAGAATGTCCCAGTGTTTTCAGTGGGAGAACATTGAGGATTCTCAGTCCCTCAGAAAATATTATGAGTTGTTACAGGAGGAATTTCCAGAACCTGTGCCCATTCCTCCAGCTCTGTCATCTATGGAAGATGTGTGCTACTGCTTGCAGTTTTACTGACAGTCAGCCAGCTGCCCATAAAAAGGAAGATAGGATGTATAAAAGTTTATTTATTTTACATTTGTTGACTGGGAGAGTCCGACTGGATACATGTCCATTTTCAGCAGAGGCCTGGGGAGAAAAGCTCCAAGGTAGAACATACAGTAAAAATCACAAAATGATAAGTTACACACAGTTTACAGGCTGAGCAAGCAGGTAATATAATCATACATTTTTAAAACTGTGTTGACAAACTGACTAGGCAATGTAACATGATTATAGACTACAGAGGAGGATCTTGTCGGGTTCTGAACAAGCACATAGCCAGTGAGTTTTAAAGTATAGCTTGAGGCTTTTTTTGAACTGAGTAAGAAAGGGTTCAAGAGTAAGATCAGTAGGAAGAGAGTTCCAAGTTTTGACAACAGAGTTTGCAAACAGAGCCCCCAGCAGAGTTGTTGATTTTGGATGTTTGAACCAGAAGTTTATTAGAAGAACAAAGTGACTTCAGGCTGCTATAAGGGTTGTTGATGGTATTTTTAAGTGCAGGTCTATTATCAGGGTGGTTGAGAATTTTATGGGCAATTATAAGCTGGTTGTACTGAAGTAGGCTAGGCCATTCTAGCCACCCCAGAAGATTTAGGCTGTGACAGTGGTAGGTCCTATAGCCCATGCCTGTTGCAAATATAGCAATATGGTTATAACAGCTGGAGAGTTTGCCAAGAACAAATTTGTTCAAATTAGTGAGTAGAAGGGAGGCATAGAGAAGAGTGGAGAGTAGATGGGAATGAGCAATAGCAGTCCTAGCAAATGGAGTAAGAAAAGGTTTGATCTTATAGAGGGAGGCAAGATTTTTGTTAATGGTTTTGATAGTTTGATTGACATGGATATCAAATTTGAGGGTGCTGTCTATTGTAACGGCTAAGAGTTTGGTTTGCACATCTGGGAAGATAATGGTACCATTATTCGATTTTATGGTAAAGAGTAGTGAGGAAAACTTACAAGTGGGGGAGAAAAGAAGCAAATTTGTTTTGTTAGGGTTTAATATCAGCTGATGGTTAGAGAGTCAGTTTTCAACCATACTGAAAGTATTCTGGGTTAATGTCATTAGATCTGTCGGGGAGGTGGCTGAACAAATCATGGTGGAGTCATCTGCATATTGGATACAGGTAGCATTTGGGATGACAGTGGGAAAGTCATTAATAAAGAGAGAGAAAAAAAGGGGTCCTAGTATGCAGCCCTGGGGGACACCTAAGGTGACGGGTAGACAGGTTGATAGTTTGTCCTGTCATAGGACAGCTTGTCTACCACACAGGTAAGATTGGAACCACTGAAGTGCACTGCTATTTAGTGAGAATGCCTTAAGGGTGCGCATGAGTATTTGGTGGTTGACCACATCGAAGGCCTTGGAGAGATCTAAAAAGAGGGCTGAGGAAAGCTTGCTATTACTTTGGTGACAGTATATGGTGTTAAGAGAAGGACAGGAGGGCTGAGGTGGTACTGTGGTGTGGCCTTAAACCATGCTGAGAGTTAGCCAACAGCTTATTCTGGGTAAGATAATGCATAAGTTGTTTATGGACACACACCTCCATAATTTTAGCCAATGGTGACAATATAGCTGTGGGTCTAAAGTTTGATAGTTCGAAGGAGCTGCCTCCTTTATGGAGTGGTATTACATAAAATATTTCCCAAATGGAGGGGATGGTAGCTTCAGATAAGGTTCTGTTGATTATGATGGAGATGGGGTATATGCTATGGCATCTGGTGCTTTTTGCAGATACTCTGGTGGGAGGAGATCAGCTGCTAGAGTAGCTGGTTATAATTTCTTAGAGATCTGATAAGTGATGTAGAAACAGGCTAAAAGAGAATGGCGTATTGGCTGTGGCCGAATTTGGGTTGGAGTATCTGGGTGCCAGCTGGCTGACTAGGGATTGGATAGTCTCTGTGAAGAAACTATTGAAGGTATTTGTAATATCCTCTGGGGATTTATGGTTGGAAGCTGACGGGGTAGGAGTGGAGGACTGTCCTGGGTGAAGAAGTTTGTTTATTCCTGCCCAAAACTTTTGAGGTTTGTGATGTTTTTGTTGAAGATAGTAGTAGAAGTTTTTTTTGTCGAGTACAATAGATTTTTTTTTGTGTGATTCCTTAGCTGTCACAGTATCTGAGTTGATCTAGTGGGTCTTTTGTGGCACGCCATTTGTCCCATGCCTTATTTCTAGCTATGATTTTAGATTTGGTCTCTTTTGAGAGTCATGCGGCAATTTTTGTTTTGGTTCTAATGGAGCGAGCAGGAGCGTGAGAATCAATAGTAAGGAATATGGAATTACAGCATGCTACTGCATCGTCCAGTGAAAGGAGCTTTAGGACTGACCAACTGCAAGCTTTAAGTTCATTTTGAAAATTGGTGGAGATAAAGTTATATCTGATAGTTTTAAAAGTGGTCTGGTGGGGGTTTGTCCACCTTGTGCTTGATAATGTACATAAGTAAGTGGTCACTTATGTCATCTGGGAGGGTCCCTGACTTGTACATACAGGGGTGGGTGTTGATAAGTATCCAATCTAGGATACTGTCTTTGTTACTGAGTTTGCCTATCCTGGTGTGGGAGGATATGAGCTGCATAAAACCGTGTAGGTTGACATGGGTTGTAGGAGATTCTGAGAAACAGGTGTTCCAATCAATGTTAAAATCTCCAAGCACCATAGTTTCTTGGGGTAGGTACTCGATAACCAGTGGAGAATGTCCTCTAGGGTGTTTGCATTATTACTTGGGGGAATGTAAACACAGGCAATGTTTATGCATGTGTTATTGTTAATCTGTAGTTTGGTAATAAGACTTTCTGCATTATTAAACTGGGGTGGTTGTAGGGAGACCATAGTAACATCTAGTGCATTTTTATGGAGTAGAGCTACCCCACCACCCTTCCAAGTAGTACGATCTAATCTAAGTATGTTGTGCCCTGGTGGTATTACCTCACTGTCTTTAGTTACTGGTTTTAGCCAGGTCTCCGTAAGACATAATACATCGGGGGAGTAAACTGCTAAGAGGGCATGCATATTATGGACCTTACTGTTTACGTTTCTGATATTTAGTTGCCAAGTCAGGAGAGAATTAGGGGGCCTATTAGCCAGTGTTATGTTAGAAGGAATATTAGCTGGGAACTGGAATCAGCAGGCTGGGATGGGCCAGAGTTTGGGAGGATGCCTCCATCCATTGTTAGGCTGTAATGTAAACTAACTATGAGTTTCATAATTTTGTTTATAAATTTTTGGTAATGTTTAGCTTTGGGGCTAATATACCTGGGTCTAATCGAGTGGTAGACTTTAGGAATGGCGGGGTCAGGTATGTGAGGAATTATGAAGTGGTCAGTATTGTTTGATACTGCTGTAGCGACAGTTTGGGATTTTGGGTAGTGGAAACAGATACAGATGATTTACATAGGGGCTGAGGAGCTATGGAATGAGTAACAGAGGTAACAGCGAAAATAGTAGCAGTATTTTATGGGATAACAGTGTCTGGCTAGGGCATTATGTTGGAACTGTATTTGGAGCAGGAGTAAATTAAGAAGACTAAGAAGATTAGTGGCAGGTGGGGGGTGGTTTGATCTAGGAGGTTATCATTGATAGGTTATAGTGGAGGGGGTGTGGCGTTTAGAGCTTTCAATTTAGCACCACTGGGGGTGGGTGAGATTTGGGGGAAGGGCGCCGAGCAAGCCTGAGGGGATCGAGGCCAAACTAAGCCACAAGGTACCTGCTTTCTGTGCATGCAAGGTAAGTAATTGTAAAATAGGAATATATTCATTTGAGCGACCTAACTTTCCTCGATCGGGTATAACACAGAGTTGAAATATCGAGTTTCTCAGTGGCGATCGGAATGTCATACAAAACATGGAACGTGACATTTCTGACCGCTCTACCACCTAAAAAAGAGCCATCATGGGTCATAAAGGGGGGGGATATTTTGCATTTCGCTACAATTGTATTCGCAATTATGAGAATATGCTGCACTGCTTTTGAACATTTTCCGATCAGCCATACACCGGCCGATCAAATGAATGTATACCTGTAAAATGTTATATTGTATTTCTCTAGTTTTATACTGCAGATTGATAGTACACACTTGGGGAGGTAAAGAAAATTATATTTGCCACTAGTAGCTCTTTAACTAGTGACTAAATAATTAGCTAAAAACACCACTAAGAAATTCCTGATGTCTAATGGCTTACCACTGAGCAGAATTCAACTGCCGATGAGCACTTGTGTCCTGATGGGAGACTAGTAATTTAAAGATGGCTCCATAAACAGCAGGAATCTAATACAGACTTAGTATTGGGGTTGGGGTAGCAAAAAGGGTGTGAACCAGGTGCAATGCAAAGAAACCAGCCAAACCAGAGAGGAAAGCAGTGGAAAACTATGAGTGAAGCCCTCAGAGGGGGCAAGCAGTAATACACACTCTACTTGTAAAGTGAAGGAGAGCAGAGACAGCAAAGTTTATTAAGGCTGAGAGAGTGTCTTCACATTCACTTGCTTATTAGTAGCCTGTTTATGCACAGTTTAGAGTAGGGAGATATATTAGCAATGAAGGGGAATGTATAGAGATGCAAATAAACAGATGTGGCTCAAGTGATACAAATCTAAGGCACACAGCACAAAGGGCTGCTTGAGGGTTAAGTTTTAATCACAGAGAATAGGAAGGACCTGAATTAAGTGTATACTGTCTAGTGGACAGTTAGGATTACTACACAAGCTGGGGGGGGGGGGAGAGACACAAGGCTCAGTCAGTGTTATTAGCACACTGAACTACTAAGTAACACAGCTAATGTTAAAGCTTCACTATCATAACACACACATGTAGAATGCCTCAATCTTTTAAGTTTTTACACACACTTTCCATACCTATTCCAGCAGCTATAACTTTACTTAATCCTTCTGCTGCTAAACAGTTAATTACAACCTCACTGTTTCTGAGAAGGATGGAACGATTATTGATAAGTATGAGAAACAAGTTGCAAGGCTTTAACCTTGACTTTCAGAATTCTGAATTGTCAGGCTCATATGTTAAGCTTTGTTCTAATTGCGAAAGCATGAAGAATGTGTGGTCTGCAGTTTCTTGTGAGAAAAAAATCTGCTTTAAATAATTTAATTTTTTATTTTACAGGTCACTACTCCCTGTTTATGGTGTGTGTGTGCCTCTGTTGTTACTTCTTCCAGGGCTATGGCCACTAATACTGTTTTGAGAACATTTGCATGGCTGCATTCTCGGAACCTCCCAGATGATATTAAAAACGAGATTTTAAATTCTCCTTTGGACAGAAGTTTAATTTTTGGCCCCTTTGCTGCAGATGTGATCACAAAGCATGATAAAGAGACAAGATTCAGGGAATCACTTTTTCCAAATTTTCCAAGGGATTCCCTAACTACTCACCCAGTTTTGGTAAGACAGAAAAACAGCCTCAACAGAATGCAGGTAAACAAATGTTTAAGAAGAAATGGTGGTGAGGGGCATGAAGGAGGACAGTCCAACAAATCAGAATGAATAAGACAGACTTTGCTCCCTCACACCCCGGGCAGGCCCTTTTTTTTTCTTCAAGAAAGTTTAATAATCACTTTTCTCTTTGCCAACAGATACTTTCAGACAAATGGGTTCCGAAGTTAATTCATCAAGACTACAGCTGGCAATAAGAAGAAATTCCTCCTTTACAGGGAGTAATTCCTCATCCTACAGACCAGACTCTGCTTCCTCCTGCCCTTTGTCCCACACTACCCCAAGGGAGTAATAGAACCAGTTCCCCCCTTCCCAAGTGGGAAAACAGTTTAAGGATGTTTTTAGTTCCAAAGAAAGAAAATGCATGGAGACCAGTTCTGAATCTTTCTTTTCAAAACTTGTTTATGATAATGCCAAACTTCAAAATGATGTAACTTCATAACCTGTTACCTCTTCTTCATTCAGGTTTTCTGTTAACACTAGATTTAAAAGATGCTATTCACCACAATCGTATTCATTCAGACTTCTCGACTCCCCCTCACAGGACTGTTTCTGGGATGTCAACTACACACCTCAGTTCAAAGAGCTTTTCTTCCAAAAGGAAACACAAATCTATATCTATATCCTCTTCTAGGGTATTCCTCTCAGACTTCTCTCACAGTAATGGAATTTCAGGATTTTGGGTCTCATTGTCTCCATTACAGTCATGACACCCCTGGCAAGACTCCACATGAGAAAGATACAATGGTATCTGAAGTCTCTTTGGTCCTATCACCAATACCCCCTTGTCTTTTCAGTTCCTAGTGCTGGGGTTTGTCAGAATCACTTGGTCATTCCTCTCCAAAGTGGTCACCACAGATGCCCTGGGCTTTGTTTGAGGACCAGTTTCAGGAGGAATAAAAGTACAAGGTGTGTGGGATGCCAAGGACAGATGCAAGCACATAAAGAGATGCTAGCCCTGATCAAGGCACTCGACTCTCCAAATCATCTTTAGTCCACAAGACCTCTTCAAGTTCTTACAGACAATACCGCAGTTATGTGGTACATCAACAAGCAAGGGGGAGCCATGCTGAACCCCTGCTGCAGACTAACCAAGTTAACTTGGGATAAAGCTTCATAGCGCAGTCTCACTGTGCAGGTATCCTATATTCCTTTAGAGCAAAACTGTGTGACAGACAAGCTGAGCAGAGCTAAGGTAGACCCTCATGAATGGAAAGGAGATCAGGGGTCCTCCAAGATTTAATCCACCTGTTGGGAGTTCCTCAAGTGGACATCTTTGCCTCTTCTCCAAACAATTAGGTGGCAAAACTCTGCTTAGGACTCTATGCTTGAAGGCCTGGAAAACAGATGCCTTTCTTTTCTTTGGAATGGAATGTTCCTCTGCATGCTTTTCCGCCCTTTCCACTAACATCCAGGGTACTTCTGAAGATTCAGATAGAATCCCTAAGATTATTGTGGTTCTCCCTTTTTTTGGGAATGTCCAGAGGAAATTACCACAAGCTTCCTCACAGACTGGATCTATTCACACAAGAACAGGGGAGTCTGATACACCCAAACACTAATCAACTTTAAAAGACTGCCTGGATAACAGGATCTTAATTCTCTTTAGGCATCTGTTTACTGAGGACATGCAGTAGGGACTAATGGATGCAAGAAAGCCTGCTATTAGAAAATAATGTATTGAAAATAGAAAAGGTTTTCTAGTTAATATGAACATAACCAGAACCCATTCAGAGCTACTACTTCTCTGTTTTACAATATTTGTGTGAATTACTATGCTACTGCCTTTCTTACACACTTTCAAGGTTCTTTTATTGTCCCTTTCAGCATGGCTGGCCATGCGTCCTTTTTCAATGCAATGTACGTAAGAAAACCAGTGGCCCCTTTTTGAGAGCTCAATTTTGTGTTAAAGAATCTAAACGCTTGCTCCATCTGAACCAGCTAACTTGTTTGACTTACGGTTCTTAATATGGAAGACAATTTTATTGATTGCTCTGACGTCTGCAAGAACAGTATCTGTGTTACAAGCTCTTCTGGTGAGTCAACCCTATCTCATTTTCCACAGGGTCTCCTTGAGAACTAATCCTTCCTTTATGCCTAATGTGGTATCAGAGTTATTTACACCAAACTATCCCTCTCCCAGTTTTCTTTCCTGACACTAAAAATAAGGGAGGAAGAATACTCCACTCCTTGGATATTCACAAAAGGCAATTGTAAATGACAGAATAAAATAAAAATGATGTGAATGTCGACATGCATCATAGGCTTATGACCACAGGTAAGACGGAAAGAACAAAGGGCTGCAAACACCTTGCTATGTAGGCTTTTACTGGGCCAAAAACCTAAAATGTGATAAGTAATTCAACTTAAGTATCAGGGAGATAAATTCCTCAACTACCATAACATTTCATCCAAACTCAATGTGCTGCACACCAAGGATACTGAACAGCACAGAAATGCTACAGAGAACCAACAAGAACCAAGTCAAGTTTGTGCGAAGATAATGTGATGAGGAACACACTATGAGGGGGGAAGAGGAGGAAATGTGGTAAAAAAAAAAGTTATGTACCTAGCATAACGTTCCAAGTTTGTTGTCCATCTCGCCTTCCTTCTTGCTGGCTGGGTTTGGAGCCGATCCTTGGCTCCGACTCGGCCGATTCACTATAGCTCGAGAGCTTATACTGGCTTGAGGCCAACCCCTATCCCAACATGCCTAGTGGTAGCTACCCAGATCTCGTTTGTAATAGCCCACACTAGACAATCATACTAAATGCAAATTTTACTAAGCTCTTACACATTTAAGGTTAGGAAATAAAGAGGAAAAACAAGGCATGGTTAACTAACCTGGTATGTCAACAGGAAACTCAGCCAGTGTAACCAATGAAGGAATTCCTCTCGATCCTCCAGGAAGGGGGGGTGCAAGAAGGAAGGAGAGATGAAGGACAACAAACATGGAACGTTATGCTAGGTACATAACTTCTTTATGTTATGTTGTCCCATCTCGCCTTCGTTCTTCTGGTTGGGACCGCGTCCCCAGCACCTGGTTCTTGGGTGGCTCACTGGAACAAACTCTTCAGGACCGTGGAACCAAAGGATGCTCTGTTCCTTGAGACCACATCCACTTTGTAATGAGTGGTAAAGGTATGAGGATTTACCCATGTCACTGCTGCACAAATTGAATCTAAAGGCAATTTGGCTTGGAAGGCAAAGGTAGCTACGGCCCTGGTTGAGTGTCCTCTGCCTTTCAATGGAAGCTTCTTTTTACACAAATCATAAGTATAACTGATGTGTCTGACAGCCACTTTGATGAGGTCACTTTTGAAACTAGAGAACCTTGCTTATTGTCAGCAAAGGAAACAAACAACTGATCTGATTTTCTAAAGTGTTTGGTCCTGTGTAAATAAAAACGTAATTGTCTATGAACATCCAACTGGTGGAGTCTATACTCTGCCTTGTTGCCATAATTGGGGAAGAATACAAGAAGCTCAATGGATCGATTTAAATTATACTCTGAACACACCTTTGGCAAGAAGAAGAGATTGGTTCTGACAGAGAGACTATCTTTGGGAAAGATGAGATACGGCGGGCAAATAGATAAAGCATGTAATTCAGAAACCCGTCTAGCTGAGGTGATGGCAACCAAGAAAAGAGTTTTCCAAGATAGAAATTTCAAGGGACAAGATGCTGCTGGTTCAAAGGGTGGAAGAACCAGAGAGGCTAAAACCAAGTTTAGGTCCCAGGGTGGGTGGGGTGGGGTTCTCTTAGCGGGGGCCGTATATGGGTTGCACCTTGCAAGAATGCTCTGCACAGCTTATGGGACATGATGTTAGAGTCCAACTCTCCCACATGAAAATTGGAGATGGCAGCTAGTTGGACCCTAACAGTAGCTGCCCCTCGTTCAAACGTTTCAGCCAGGAAATCAAGAATCTTGTGAACAGGAGCAGTGAAGGAATCAATTTCACTACTCTTTGCCCAATAAGAGAACCTCTTCCATTTGCTAGTGTAAATCTTTCTGGTAGTGGGCTTGTGAGAGGATGCCAAGATGTGTTGTACTGCCAAGGAAATGTTGGGGAGGCTGGCTAAGACTGGAAGTGGAGAAACCAAGTAGTCAGCTTGAAAGTTTGGAGGGAGGGATGGAGCACACCCGACTGATGCATCAGGAGGTCCGAAACTGGGGTCAGTATCTAAGGCTCTACTTGTAGATGATGGCGGAGAAACGTTAACCATATCTGACGAGGCCAGTAAGGAGCAATGAGGATGAGTTTGCAACCCAGCGACTTTGCTTTCTGAAGTACCTTTGGAATCCGAGGAAAAGGTGGAAAAGCATAAAGTAGTCCCAGAGGCTAATCATGAACAAGTGCATCCCTGGGTGAGTGCCCTGGTGGGGCAACTAAGGCAAAGTAGCTGCTGCATTTGTTGTTGAGGGGAGTGGCACAAAGATTTCAGCATGGCTGGCCCCATTTGCGAAAAATCAAATCTGCAACTTCTTGTTTCAGGGACCACTCGTGAGGCATGCGGATAGCCCTGCTGAGCTATCACGCTGCATTTCCAGGGAATGTGCGTCGCAATCAGAAAACGTTGGGAAGACATCGCCCATTGCCATACTCGAAGGGCCTCCCGACACAAGGGGTAAGATCAGGTCCCGCCCTGCTTGTTGATGTACAATACCACTGACATTGTCTGCCTGAATTGCAATGGTTCCGGTAGGTAGAGTGTCTTGAAGTGCTTGCAATGCCAGAAGCACTGCTCTCATCTCTAGAACACTAATGTGCAAGTGGTACTCGTGAGGCTGCCACATTCCTTGGACAGTCTGTCCCAGGTAATGCCCCCCCCACCCTATCTGGGAGTTGTCCGTGGTCACTGTGGCTACTGGATGGAGGTCTTGAAAGGGTCTGCCCAGTCAACTGGGGTAGACAAGCCACCATACTAAGTCCTTTTTGCAGGATTCTGTGATCGAGACCATGTGTGACCTTGTTAAATCCGGGAAAGACCATTGAATGAAAAGCCACTGCAGAATCCTCATGTGCAAGCAAGCCATAAGGACTAGAGTAATTGCTGCAGCCATTGAGCCAAAGACCTTCAATACTTCTCTTGCCTGAACTTTGTTTTTTATGAGAAATGAAAGTTGCTGATGAATGGTTGACACCCAGTCTTGAGGCAGCTTTGCTATCATGGATCTTGTATCAAAGTCTGCCCCTATGAAGTTAATAGGCTGACAAGGCAACAAGGCAGACTTTTCGTAGTTTATGGTGATGCCTAGCTGGGAACAGGTTTGACTTGTATAGTCCCATGCTTTGATTAGTTGATGCTCAGTGGTGGCAGTGAGGAGCCAGTCATCTAGATATGGAAACAAATTCTAGATGTCTCAGGTGAGCTGTGACCACTGCCATACACCTGAACACCCTGGGAGCTGTGGTGAGACCAAAGGGCAGAGCTCTGAACTGAATGACCGACTCCCAGCCGGAAGCATAGGAATCTCCTGGACCGCCTGTCCATTTTTATGTGGTAGTACGTATCCTGGAGATCGATGGAGCACATCCTATTGTCCTGACCCAAAAAGGGAAGAATGGACTGCAGTGTTAGCATCCGGAACTTCGCCTTTTTTACCGATTTGTTTATCTTGCTGAGATCCAAAATGGGTCTCCAGTCCCTGTAAGTTCTGGATTTGATTTGGTCTGCGGGGACTTCTTGGATGGCTCTTTTTTCCTAGGAATCTTTGTACTTCTAGGATTGCTTGATCCGAAGGCTGGGCGGAACATCTGGAATAGAACATTTCTCTCTTGAGGGGAGTATCTGGGAAAATGTAATTTTGTAACCCTGGATATTATTGACAGAACCCATGCATCTTTCGTAATATTTTGCCAGGCTGTTGGGTACAATGATAGTCTGCCCCCAACTGCCTCCACAGAGGTAGACACTCGGGCCTCCCTTTATGAGTGCTGGAAGGGTCTAGCAGAAAAAGTCTCTGTCACCCTGTTGTTGTGGACCCCTCTGCTGTGAGGCCGGCGTCTTCCATTATTGTTTCCCCCTCTGCCTCTGGGGGAAAAATCTCCACGTGTGTCAGGTGAGGCTCCCTGAGATTTTCTAAACCAAATTTTTCCATTCTTCTGACCCTTAGGATAGGGTCTAGATGGAGTGGAAAAATGGACTCCTATGGCAGAGAGAGTCTTGCCATCCTGTTCACACCTGGCGAGTCTCTCTCTTACCTAAGGCCCAAACAAGGATGAGCCATCAAAAGGGGTACTGGTAAAGGAGGACTTGAAAGGTTCTGCAAACTGACAAGGGTGCATCCAGGAGAGTCTCTGCAAAGCAACTCCGGTACCTTCTGCCCTACTCGCTCCATCTGCCGCATAAGAAATGAACCTCGTGGAAGAGTTAACCACTGAAGTCAATGTCACAAGCTGGGTAGCCGGACTGTTCGCAACTCCCTCATCTGTAGGATCCTGCAGGATACCTCCTTTAGGAGATCCCTCTGAAGTTGTGTGAAGTGTGACAAATAATTCAGCGACCCGAGAGTAAAGGTCGCAGAAGAGAACATACGCTTCCCATACCTGTCCATCGTATGTGACTCCTTGTTCGGCGGATGGACAAATGAAGTTTCCGCAAGTTCCTTCTTAGTGGCTGCTGCCACCACCATAGCATCAACAGGAACCCCTTTGGAAAGGAAGGATTTGTCTTCGGGTGCAGTTATAAATTTTAGGTCTCAGCGGAACTGGTTTCATGGTCTCTGGGGCGCTCCATGCCTTTCGACTCCCTACAGACAAAAGTGGGTCAAAAGGCAGAGAGACACCCAAGAGGTGGAGGGTCAGGAACCAAATGCGTCTAGGTAGACAGACTCGTCCTCAGAATGAGCTAGGTACTTCCAGCCACCCCTCTAAGGATTTCCAAGATGTCCGAAAAAGAGACATCCTCAGAGGGGGACCATGGGGACCCTTCCAATTCATCCAAGTCTGTGTCGGAAGTGATGGACTTAGGGCAGTCCAAATGCTTCATCTTACATTTTTTCTTTTGAGACCCCTACTCCGAATGTTCGAGGGAGGTTTCAGAAGAAGTGGAGTCGCCCAAAGGGGCGTCCTGGGGTATAGGTTCCCTACGCTTGGAGGGAGAAGAAGGGTCAAAGGCAGGCACAGGCACCAAGGGAGATGGAGCCGAAGGTGGAGCGGTCTCAGGAGACAGTACGCTCATCACCTCAAAGGCGCCATGGTCCTGAGTTGAAGGAGCCAACAACTCCGAAGAGCCCAGAGATCTCCTGCGAACAGACAGCAATGGCTCTGAGGCTGATGTGGGAGCCGAGCTCACCTGCACCAAAGCTCCAAGAGGGAGAGCAGGGTCGGACAAGGGTCCGATGCCACTTTCCCCCTCGGAGCCGATGAGAGCTTCGGCGCCCAGATCCCTCGATGGATTGAGACATCGAGGAGATTGGAGCGGGAGTCAGAACCAATAAAGGAGAAGTAACCAGAGCCAACGGTTCCACTACCACAATATCCATGCACTCCGGCTCCAAGCTCAAGAGAGTCGGAGGAGGAACCGATAGAGAAGCTGGATGGGCTGATGGAGCCAATTCCTTATGGGCTGGGCTCTATAGCAATTTGGCAAGTGCCTGTGACTTGAGAAGCCTGTTGAACCCTCTCTCCACATCGTGATCCGAAAGCCTGGAGGACTGAGAGGAGTGAGAAGAGGACTGGTGACTGCTTGCCCCAAATTGCAAAAAGGGGGACTGTGGAGCAGAGCACACCTGATCCAAAGAGGGAGACCTGGTTCTTTTATGGATCCGGACAGTCTCCGAAGATACTGACAGAGCTGCTGGAGACCTAGATTTGTCAGAGCCAACACTGGGAACTGACGGAGACGAAGGTTTGACAGTGGACTTAGCCAAAATCAGAACCGATGAAGATGGCTTAAGGGATTTTTCAATCAGTTTAGTTGGCTGAGGACCCTGAGACGAAGGATCTTGAGGGTTCTTCGGAAGGCCATGCAAAATCAGCTTATTTTTTCTCTCCTGCAGGACTCTGGAGCTGAAAGCATGACAGAGCACGAGTCCTGCAGGTAAACAGCCCCTAAACAGTATACAGAACTAATGTGCCTGTCCGTAAGGGACATTTTTTGGCAACACGACTCGCATCTTTTTAAAGCCAGAGCGTTTTGACTCTTTGGACATGCTGGATAACTAGAAATAGACAACAGCAGCAAAAAATAAGGCTGTAACGGCTAGAAACGCACAACTAAAAACACTACCAACAAGGCTGTAATTGCTAGCAACACACAAGGATATCTCTTGCCTTTTTTTTTTTTTTTTTTTAAAGACAAAAGAAGGAAGAAAGAAGAAGGGGGAGAGCCTCTAAGTAAAACAGTGACTCCCCCAATAGGAGAGCCTCTAACTTAAATGGCTACTCCAAAAGGGTATGGAAAGAAGAAAGAACCCTCTAATTTAAACGGGCTCATGGGGAAAGCAAGCCCTAAGTAAAAACGACGGCCAAGGATAACCAAAAGCAATAGCACAGGAAGGTCACAAGGTCGTTAAACTAAAAGGGGATTAATATAGACACTAACAAGATAATTAAACCAGTAAAAAACCTGGAAAATATGACAGCAATATTTGAAAAAACTCTACATACTTAGCCTGAGCCAGTAGTCGCAATCTCGACACTGCAAGTGGCAAATGAAATCTGGGTAGCTACCGCTAGGCATGTTGGGATAGGGATTAGCCTCGAGCCAGTATAAGCTCTTGAGCTATAGTAAATCGGCCGAGTCGGAGTTGTGGATCGGCTCCGAACCCAACCAGCAAGAACAAAGGCGAGATGGGACAACATAACATCAAATGTTATGTCTACCATAATGATATATCTTTGTTGTCTACTGTCCTTCCTGAATATATGGGCCTTTGGATCAGACTTCAGCCACTCTAGACTTTAGGATCCGTAGGTCAGGCTACTTTTCCCTTGCCCGCAATCCCCCTTCAATCCCCAACATTACCTCAGATCAAGTTTACATGTAACCCCATGGCAGAACAAAACACAAATACATATGAAACCATGAAACACAAAGGATCTCTAAAGTAGTACTGTTCTGGAGCTGAAAGAGTGTAGGACATTATTCAAGGGGCAGACCATACTGCCATACCAGAAACCAAGGGAATTATCTTCCATAAATGGAAGGGGGAAAGGACAGAAGCAGAATATACAGTTCTGTCACTACAGCAGATACATACATTTCGTATCAGATGTTTCTTCTCCCCAGCTATTCAGCCCTTGGAGTGGTCTCATGGAAGGATATTCCAAAGGATGGCTGAACCAAAAAACACCCTATTCCTGCTGAACAAATCCAGCGTATAATGAGAAATAATCAGTGTTTGCGTGTATGAACATCAGACCACGTGGCAGCTGCACAATTACCACCAATTGAGGCCCTGGAAAATAAGGCCAAGGGCATTCAGTCAAACCTAGTTGAATGATCTTTAACTGGTCTAGGTGGGGTCAATGCTTTTTCTTTCTAAATAAGAGAGATGCAGTCGGAAAACCATTGAGCTAAGAGAATACTTTTGAAACTCTTTGGCTCATCTTAGCTTTACAAAAGTAGACAAATAACTGATCTGTCTTCCTGAAGGACTTGGTACAATGGGGGTAGAAATGAAGTTGGTGATGTACATCCAACAAGCAAAGCATACTGAAGAAACTTGGAAAGAAAACGGTAGATTGTTGCATTAGTTCACAGAAGTCTCAGAAGCTACCTTACAGACAAAGGCTAGACTGATTTACAGGGATATCTTATCTTTGTGGAAAATTATGTAAGGAGGCTTGCAGGACAAGGCCTGTAGTTACAATAATCTCTGTGCTGAAGTTATTGCCACCAGAAAAATTGTTTTCCCAAGTCAAAAATCTGATGTCCACCCTGGCAGTAGGTTGAAAAGGTGGCTGGATGAAGGCTTGAAATGAAATGAAGATATCCCAAGGAGGAGTAGAGTCTAAGAAGGAAGGCACCCCCAAAGAAACATGAGCCAGTTCAAGAGAAGCTAAGGTAGCCTGACTGTATCCAACATGAAAATAGGAAACAGCTTGTAAATGGACCTTATTCGTAGAATAACTGGCCCCAGCATGGAAAACAGATGCTAGAAAGTCTAAGACCACAGGGAAAGAGACTGAAAAAGGATCAAAATTCCTTCTGGAGGCCCAAATATAAAATCTTTTCCACTTCTTATTTTTGTTAATTTTACTAGTACATGGTCTCTGGGAAGATGTAAAAATGAGAATTGCTGTGGCAGACAGCATGAACTGTCTAGCCATAACGAAGTGGAGAAACCAAGCAGCTAACTTGAGGGCCTGAAAGTACAGATGAAGAATTCCAGACAAGTGAGAGCAAGCCTGGATCAGGAACCAGCATCCAGGGAAGGTGAATCAAATAAGCTAGAGAAAGGGAAACCACAACTGTCAAGGCTGGAAAGGGGCAATGAGGATGACAGAGATCTCTCTCGTACTTTCTGCAGGAACTTTGGAATCAGAGGAGCAGAGAGAAAGACAGAAAATTGGGGGACCATACGTTTCACAGCATCCCTTGGTGACTTCTCAAGAGGGGATCAGGACAAAGAACCTACTGGACTTTGTGCTGTGGGGACAGGCAAAAAGATTGCAGCATGGCCAGCCCCCACTGACGAAAAAACTATTCCATCACTATCGGGCTGAGGGACCACTTGTGAGGCAGAACACTAGATCTGCTCAACCTGACCCCCAGAACACTGGACTTTCCCTGGTTTATGCATTGCTACCAGAAAGCAATCTGAAGATATCACCTACTGCCACACACTAATCTCTTCTCGACCTAATGGGCAGGAATGTGTTCCCCTTGTTTGTTGAAGTACCAGACTACTGACATGTTGTCCGTCTTGACAGAAATATTCCCTTGAGGAATGATGTCTTGGTGGTTTGCAACACAAGAATTGCCCTCATTTCTATAGCACTGATATGAAGACAGACCTTGGAAGGAGACCATGTGCCTTGGACCATCTCTTCCATGTAATGCCCCCCACCCTAGCTGGGAAGCATCCATGGTCACTGTGGTTGGGGGGAGGAGAATACAAGAGAACATGGGAAACCTGAATTCACTACCTTACATACATCCTGCAAATGTATGCCAAAAGAACCTGAACACTCATGGGTTGGTACCTGATGTACCTTTGTAAGGCAAGTGTCCACTGTAGAACTTCCATGTAATATCATGCTAGAGGAACAATGATGATGGAAGTCACTGATCCCATAAACGGGAGAACCAACGTGGCTGGTGGCATTTGACAGGATAGAACTTCTAGCACTTGGTTTTGCAGGGTGGACAATCTGTTCTCTAGCAGCCTTGCTTTGTAGATTGTGGTATCCAGATGGGCACCTATTAATTCCACTGTCTCTTATTGGGAGAAACTGAGATTTGTCCAGATTTGCTGTGAAATTCAACTGGAAGCAAAGATGGAGCAGATGGTCCGTGGCCTGAATAAGAAGGGACCTGGTAGGAGTGGTAATGAGCCAGTCATCTAAATAAGGGTACACTTGGAACACTTGCCATCTGAGGTGAGCTGAGACAACTGCCATACACGAAGTGAAACCAGAAGGATGCTACAAAGCTGAATCTTACATACCATATCTGCCTTGAGCTGCCCCTTGAACTAAACATCCTGCCAAGGTTAATACATCCTAATTCTCTCTGTGAATACCACAGTTACTTGCCTGGGTCTATAGCACATTTAGAAAGCCCTTTGATCCCATTTTGCCTTGCCCATTTACCCCATATTGCCTAACAAACCCATAAAACTAAACCTGTTTGGACAAACTAAAGTCCTCCCCACTACGAGAAACTGGAAGGAAATAAAGTATTCATTAAATTCTAATAAAAACTGGAAGCTAAAAATAAGTGTACTCCATGCCCCTAACTTGAAAAAGGTTCACCTGAAACTGTTCAGTTTGACAAAACAGAAAAAAAGTCTACTTCATAAAGAAAAACTTGCCTATAAATTTAACTCCAAGCATATAACTGCAGGTTCCAAAATTCTTGAGTCATTAATTATATAAACCATAACAGAAACAATAACAAGCTATCCTCAGCCCTTTCTTTGGATCTCTCTAAAGCTTTTGATATGGTTAACCACCATCTATTTATCCACATCCTGACAAAAATGTCCCTAGGTCATTGTTCCAATCCTATCTCCACAACAGACAACAAGCCGTACTATGGCAGAACAATCTATCCAAGCTCTTACCCAACACCCTAGGTGTCCTCCAGGTGTCTATTCTGGGACCACTGTTTTCCTTATTTATTAATGACCTCCACGCTGTCATCCCAAATGCGAACTGCATTCAGTATGCATACGACTCCACGTTGATCTCCACCGGTACCACCCAGGCTGAGCTGCAGTTAAGTACTCAGTGTACTTTCAACCTAATTGAAAACTGGCTTGCTGACCAAAGTCTTATTTTAATTCCCAACAAAACAAAGCTACTACTTTTCTCCCCCACCCAAAAATCCCTGGTGATATCTTTCTCCATCAAGTCTAACAATGGCACCATAATCTCCCAAGATGTGCACATGAAACTCCTTGGGGTAATTGTTGACAACAATCTCACATTTGATGCTCACGTTAAAATGATAAAATCCATTAATAAGAAACTGGGCTCACTATACAGAATAAAACCATTCCTTACCCCACCTGCTAGGACTGCCATCACCCACTCCAATCTGCTCTCCACCCTCTTCTATGCTTCCCTTATACTTGCCAACCTAAATAAAACTGAACTCAGACTATCTGCCTGCTACAATGGCAGAGCTAGATTTGCCACTGGTCTGCCCTACATATCATTGCATAAACCTAAAAAATCTAGGCTGACTAGAGCTATGTAGACATTCAGTATAACCAACTTATTGCAGCTCACAAAGTACTTGACCAACCTGAAAATACACCTGCTTTGAAAAACATCATCTGTCCCCACACCAACCTCTGACCACTTCGTTCATCCAATAGACTTGTAGTACAAACCATCATATCCAACGACTCAGCCAGGGACTCCATGTTTGCCAAGTTTCTAGGCAAAACCTGGAACTCGCTACCTGCTGGCATTACAATATACACTACCCTATCTCAATTCAAGAAAGCCCTCATGCAGTACTTCAAGACTCAATGGCTATGCCCTTGCGCTAAGCCTGACTAAATATTTGGTAAAACTGGGGTACCAGTATTATATTGTTAATGTATATCTACTGAGTTGTATTTACTTAACCAGATGATAGGCATGTTAGATTATATAACCTACACTCCAAGTGGCTAACAGACTGTGTTTAAATTGCTTGTAATTGTTCTTTAGTGTATACTATGTCAATTTTGCCTGTATAACTTGCTTTGGAGCTTTTCTCCCCGGGCCTCTGCTGAAAATGGACATGTATCCAGTTGGACTATCCCGGTCAACAAATGTAAAATAAAAATAAAATACAAAATAAATAAATAAAAATGAACACGGGGGGGGTTTGGCTGTAGTAACACCAAAGAGCAGGGTATAGAGCTGAAAGCAACCGGCTCCCAGACAAATTGGAGAAAACTTCCAAATCACCTGTTCATCATAATGTGGTAGGGTCTATATACCAGTTCATCGAAGGTTCATTTATGCAAACCTTTGTTCATCCACCCTAATTACAGCGAATGTTCACTTCAGCGAATGCCTTACCCAGGAAAAGGAAAAAGTTGCCCAGCATTCCGACCGTCACACAAAGCAAAGTATTTCAAACACACCCATGTGGGGGGGGGGGGGCTGCGCCCCCAACTACATATACCAAATCTGAGATCGCACTACAGTGGGGAAAAGGGAAACATCTTATGATGGCCAACTTGTTCATTGACGTGAACATTTGCTGATGTGAACATTCTCTGTACTAGTGTAGATTAACAAAGGTTCACGAAAATGAACATTCAAGAAAATTATATAGACCCAATGTGGTAGTATGTATCCTGAAGGTCTACTGAGCACATCCAGTCATTCTTTCTCATCAGAGGGAGGATGGACTGTATCATGACGATCCAAAACTGTGTCTGACATACAAAATTCAATGACTGAGGTTCAAAATTGGCCTGAGGTCCTCGTTCTTTTTTTTTTTTTTGGGCATTAAAAAGAATCTTGAGCAAGTTCTGGATTCATGTTGGTCTGTTGGGACCTCCTAAATGTTTGTCTAGCAACTTTTTATTTCTATAGCAGCTGAGGAGTTTTCTTAGGGAAGGAGGGAAATAAAGAAATAGACTGGAGTAGCCTTTGGTTATGACCCTCTATACCCAGACATCTTCAGAGACAGATGTCCAGGCTTCTGGGTCCAGAGCCATGCACTCCATGACTGCCTCCAGAGCGCAGCAGCTGGGCAACTGCTTAGTTACTCATCTCTCAGTGTAGATGATGAACAGGTGGGGTTGTTCGTTTATATGCTTTATTACACAGAAATACATCAGGATGGACAGCAGCTTTACAAAATATAAACAAACTGATTAACTGACAGACTACACACACATACATGCTTACATCTCAACAGCTTACTACTAAATGGCAGTCTACTCAGTATTTACACACTTGTGCAAGCCCCTAGAAAGCGTCTTAAAAGTTGTACACACACAATGATCTACATTCTCCCTCCTAAATAGATGGTCTTCAATTAAATGACATCAGAGTAAGACATGCAGTAATATATAGACATTAGAAACAATGTTCATGTCCATGTTGCAGTGCATCTGTAACATGGTCTAGAAATACAACCTGATCTAGTAACACAATATTCAGAATTGAATTTAGCAACAGTGACAGTCTTCGGTGAACAATTTGTATCAAAAACTTAGGGATTCATCTCAGGAACAGTAACGCTGAACAACTCACTCAAAGAGTCTTTCTCACAGGCTAGGTGCTGTGGTACAGGCTCAGACACCACCATCAAATGTTTCCAATTCTGACTAAACTCTGCTCCTTGCGATTTCACAATATATGATCTCGGCTGAGCAAATATTCTTCACAACTCCAATCCGATCATAACCTTTGCATTCTCACGGTCTCTCCTTCACGTAAATGATTCAGTGGTTTGCTGGATTTGTCGTAAAAAGACTTCTGGGCTAAGTGTTTCTTTAACAGATGGGCCGTCACAAATCTGTTATTCTTAGCACTTGGAACCAATAAACTACTGCTTATTGGCAATGTATTTCTGGTTTGTCTTGACAGAAGTCTAGGCAGGTGAACCAAGATGTTTATCATGAGGAACATTTCTGAGATTCAAGAGATTCACGGAAACATCACTGCTGTCTCATTTAGACTTCTCTAGTAACTGCTTCGCATTTTGAACTGCACGTTCTGCCAAACCATTTGATGTGGATACTCAGGACTACTTGCGACATGAGTAAAGCGCCACTTTTTAGCGAATATTTTGAATTGCAGGATAGTAAACTATGTGCCATTGTCAGAAATAACTTTGTGCAGACTACCATGAACTGCAAAATGAAGCTTCATCTTAGTAATGACAGTACTGGACGCTAGGTTAGGAAGTAGGTTAATCTCGAATCAACTGGAGTAAGAGTCTAACACCAAGTAAAGCTGACCATTCCACTCGAAAATATCAGTGGCTACTGTCGACCAAGGTAGTTCAGGAATCTGGTTTAGCTGAAGAGGTTCCTTCTGTTGATGTGGCTTTGTATTACATACAGAAAAAGATGAAAGTACTCTCTCAATGTCTTGTGACATAGAAGGCCAAAACACTAGTTCTCTCTCCCTCCTTTTTGTAGGATCGGTTCCTGGGTGGCCACGAAAGAAGACAGTAATACACTCTTGTTGCAAAGACTTTGGAACAATAACTTTTGGACCTTTCATGACAATACTAATATCAGACAATCTCATCTCTGTACGGAAAATAAGGTTGCACTTCTTGAGGTAAACTAGATTGCTTTGACGGCCATCCTCGACTGATAAAGTGGTTGAGCTTCTATAAAAGAGGATCTGAGGCTGTATGATTTCTAAGCTCATCTAGATGTGCGGAAGAAAAAATTCTCACTTCCATGATTTCAAAATTAAGATTCTCGTACTCATGCTCTTCAGTGGTACTTCTGGGTGATCTGGATAATGTATTAGCAAGATAAATAAGTTTGCCTTTCTTGTACACAAGATTGAAATTGTACTTCTGCAGGCTCAATATCATACACTACAATTTAGCTGGAGCTGAATGTTTAGGCTTTCTCAAAATAGTGACTAGAGGTTGGTAGGTCTGTTTCGATCTAGACAGGTCTACCATAAACATAATCACAGAACTTCAAACATGCAAACACAATTGCCAAGAGTTTTCTCTCTCTCTGTGCATACTGCATCTCAGTTTGGCAGAAGTATTCCAGTTTATGCAGCTTGCAGTAGTACAGTTTTTTCAGACGTCTGACTGAGCCTGAAGTCCAGGACAGTTGCAGTGTCATTAATTCTCCAAGAAAAGGTGGACATATACTTACATAGCAGTTAGCTGCCGGTTATGTTCCCCAGCTTCTCAAGTGACTTTGAAAATTTTTCAACCATTTGCAATAACAGCCTGATCACCTGTTTTCTTGCTCACTGGTAAGACTTTTTTTTTACGTCACATTTTTTAGTATGGATGCTATTCGACAGTTTGGATATTTTCATGCATAATTCAAGTAAAAGTTAAAAAATTGCAATGTTGGTATACACAGCACATTAGTAAATGTAAAACAGGGTAGGTTGATAGTACGACATTATGCAAATGTATTACAATATTTGACGTATCTCAAAGAAAACCATGTGGGGTATGACAAATGTTTATGTCAATCAACAAAAACTGCATTTTGTGTATTAGGTCATAAAAAAGTATTGCATGATATTGCTAAAACAATAGTCTGTGAAGACAGACCTGTTCATGATAAAGAATTACCTAAGATTAAAGTGTTTCCATTATATTCAGATGTTGAACAGTTATGCCCTGTCACCACATGTGAGTCAAATCAGTTACTGACAGGATCTCTAGTATATTTTGTTATAAAAGAATGTAATAAACTTCTAAGAGACCGACACAATGAGTTCAGGAAGTTTAGACAAGTTATACAAACATTTTTTCAAAAGTGCATAGGAGTTTCAGATTCAGCAGAACAAGTTCATGAGACATATCAGGCACACCATGAGGGGACTCAAACAGCAGTTACAAGATGAAGAAAATAGATTAGCTGAACTGACAGAGACTGACTTCCTACATACACTGGGAAAGAGTAGGAAACTACAGCTGATCTTTACAAGAGATATATTTTATAATATGTTTGTGTTTTGAAAATGGTTAAGCTTACATGGTAGGACGGTAAAATACAAATCATTCTCAAACGTTTAAAACTTCCATTCAATTAAAGCAATATATTTATCAGTACTACAGTAAAGTAGACCATATGACTGCCATTCTCATAGTATAGTCAAAAGGTAAACAAAACAGTTCTAATGTATAAAACTTAAATAAAAATTGTTAATAAGAGTAAAGATTTACAGTCACAACACTGACATGCTTGTATAAAGATTTAAAGTGACAAGACTGACATGCATGTATTTTCTTTTTATACAATGCATAAGAATAACAGGCAGACAACAGCAAATATAAATAATGTAAATATAAACATGTCTTAGTTAAGCTAATATCTATTTATTTTTTTACAATTTTTTATAACTGTATAGTAACACCACACCAAACAGTTAAAGTTCTGAATTTTAAAAATAAATAAAATTAGGTATTAGTCAGTCTTTGTAAATGAATGTCAGAACAGTTAAATAAAAAAAATACTGAAATCAAAATTTAAAAAATATGTAAGCCAATTGTAAAATAATGTTTAGTTTGCATAGTTATACAAATCACAAATATAATACTAACTGCGTTTTACTAACAGATGATTAAAGGAAAAATGCTAAAAGGGTTAACTGAAATATGAACTCAGACCTTCATAGACTGGATGAACAGTTACAGGAAATGTTGAGCAGATAAGATAAGACAAGAAACTAGACTGCCAGACAAGTGGCTTGAGTTTTTCTAAAAACTTATGGTTATTAAAACATAACAGTTAAAATGTTCACATGCAACACTATTTGATAATTATAATAAAACATCACAATTGTGCATATATGTCACTGATAAAAATAAAAAACCTTAGTTACATCACGTATAGCTAACAGATGAGTTTTAGTATACATACAGTTCAAATCAATTATACAGGAAGGTACAAATAACTATTAGAAGTAGACAGCAAAGGCAACAGAAAAGAAAACAGCCAAAATATGATCAAATCAGACAAAGGTCTATAGTTTAATAACCTAATAAAGCAAATGTATAACCAAAGTGTTGGGCTGACATACATTATAAAGCAAATAAACAATAGTGCAATACTAAAGGAGGAGGGGTACTGTATCAGTTTTACACTGTGTGAGCAGTATGTGTTGGCAAAAGGGTCTATAATAAAGCTACAGGAAGAAATAATATCTCATTCCTTCTTGACAATACTCTTTCGGGGGGGGGGGGGGGGACAGGTATTAGTGCATTAGAAATACTGGATTAAACCTGACAGGATAAGATATTTTACAAGTTGCTAATAGCTACCATTTATTGTATTGTATTGTTTAGTATTAAATTGTATTTACAACCTGTTAAACTGTAAAGTTATACAAGAGATGACTTAAAATTGCTTTATTAAAGATACACAAGAGAGAGTAAAGATATGTAAAAAAAATTGAACAAGAATGGTCACTATTTTTGATATGTTTTTGGCAAGACAATGTTGGTATGCAAAAAGCATAGTTGCCTCTGGTGGCAATTTCACTAGATACTTCTAAAGAAACATAAGAATTTTCCAAGATTTTGCTTGATGTTAATGTTACTAAATTTGTAAAATTGGACTAAGTGTACTTTACAGTCTTTGCCTGTACAAATACAAAAGAATTCAGTACAAATGAAATTAATGTTTAAAAAAAAAAATTTGAGTCCAGGACAGCTGCTAGATTGAAATGCATGAATAGCAAAGAGTCCGTGTAAATACATACTGTACAGGCTATATTGTAATAAGTTCAAAAGTAATTTGTCAAGTTGCAATATTATCACCAATTTTAAGTTGGAATCTTATTGGTTACCCCAGTTAAAGGAAATTATATTAAAATATTGTATTCATACAGCTAATGGACTAATATGTACATAACATTCTTTAGTATATACATCATGTTTTTTTTAAATCCTCAAGTATTAAATATACTGAAATAATTGCATTCAAATATTTATTATCTAAGCCCAGTTCATTACTTTATGCTCACTTCATTGTCAACCAAGATGTTAATGGACAGCTCAGAGACATGACCACAATGTTATGGTTAAAATGACATTGAAACTGTATATTTTCAGCAGTGTATAAATGCTTGGAGTAGCACATAGACTAATGTCTATACGAGACAAAAACTGTCTCTAATCTTTTGATACAAAATAATCAATAAAAGTAAAGAGTTAATTCAACAGGTGCAAAGTGTTAATAAAAGAGTTCTAAGTAATAAAATAAATTCTGTGATTGCAAAAGAATAAATTAATCAAGTTAAAAAAATTAAATTAAAGCAGACAGCTCATAACTGATGGAAATATTTTCACAAAATGGTTTACAAAAGAAAAAGTTGTTAAATATATCCAGTTTTAGTAGTGATACTTGATATCACTGTATTAACTATGTAAAATTGCATTTTGACTTGTGCTTCTTAATAAAAAATAAAAAGAGAATTGTTCGATTATGTTCAACAATATATCAAGTTTGAAAGTAACTTTGCTACAAATATGCAACATAAATAAGGAATAAGATAAAGCTTGCTTAAATGCAGAAACAGAGTTTAGTAATATGTGATTGGCATCTGTACTAAATGACTGTGGCTTAAAAAAATAAGGAACTTGCTTATGAGTGTATTACACACACCTCAAGAAAGCGGACTTCTTACAGACATGACAAGAATGTAATTTGCTTTCTTTAAAAAACTGAAAACAGGACATGTTTTTCAAAGAAAGTTTAAAAATGTGCTTTTCTAAACCACAAGGCGTTTCCTTGAAGATAGTTTACTTATCAGCATTTGCAACAGATGTGTCAGCATTTGCATCATCAAGGCAATATCTTTCCAAAACCAAGAGGATGTGTGTTTAACTAAAAAAATATATAAAGTCTGTATTAAATCTAGTTATGTTAGGGGTATGGTAGGGACACATTTTGTCCTGAGGTAAATGCATCTCTCACATCATCTTTACTATATGAAGTAAAGTAGAACATTTTTCTGAAGCTGTAACAGAAACACGTGTTGTTTATTATAAAAGTTATTGGTTACTGTTCTTAAAGACAGGTGCTGCAAAGTATATTCTCTCATCAATGTATATTCTGCAAGTTTCTGTATGCAACAGACTGAATGCAACTATAACCAGACTTTGATTCCAGCCAGCAAGACTGAGTGTCTTAAGAAGACTTCAAATCCATCACAGTAAGAATCAGAGTAACAGCACAGTGTTATGGAACAATTATAATTAATTTTTCAGTTTGGGTTACAGATTTGGATGCATAAGCAACAGGCTGACCTTGAAGAATGACTGCACCAAGACCAAATTTTGAAGCATCACAGGAAAGAGTAGATAGTTAGTGGACTAGCAATTCTCTGTTTCAGTACATCAAATGCACTTTGGTGTTGCTCCAAACATGACCAGGATACATCTTTACGTGTCAACTCTCTAAGTGGTGCTGCTAGTTGGCTTAAGTCTGGAATGAACTTGCCTAGGTAGTTAACTATGCCAAGAAAGTGCTGAAGGGCTTTGAACATTGTCTGGAGCTGGCATCTCAAGAATTACTGCTTGTCTGGAAGGGTCTTGTCGTGGGCCTGAACTGGTAAACAAATGACCAACATAACGGACTTCTCTTAGCCTGAATTTGCACTTCTGAGGATTCAGCTTAAGCTTCACTTGACGAGCTCTTTCCAGAACTTTCTTGAGGTTACCATCATACTCAGCTTCACCATTACCTCTTACTAGAATATCATCTACTATAATAGCACAAGGATACACAGAAAAAAAATTGCTCCATTGCACACTGGAAGACTTCACTGGCAGAATTTATCCCAAATGGCACTCTCAAAAATCTGTGCCTGCCAAAAGGAGTACTAACGTAGTGAACATTGAGGATTCCTTGTCAAGCAAAATTTGCCAAAATTAACTCTCTGCATCTAAGACAGAAACAAATGGCATATGGCATCAGTGCTGCAACTTTTCAACTGTACCCATTGGATAAGGTCTTTTTAGTGCCTTGTTCACATCTCCTGGATCAATACTTATCCTGATATCATCTAAGCTTTTCTTATGAGCTACCACCAAGGAAGATATCCATTCTATTGGCTCATCAACTGGACAAATTACCAATTGTTGCACCATTTTGTCTAACTTGCCTTTGATTCTGTTCTCCACAGCTACTGGAACTTTCCGGGCTGGCCTGACAACTGGACTGACATCTGGGTCTAACTTCATGGAGTGCACAACTAGAAGCTTCCTTAGTTTGTCTTCGAAACGATCACCATAGGTAGAGAAAATATACTGTGTGAAATTAGAGTAGTGGTCTTTTAAGCCAACATAATGGACTTCCTTATTAACTCATTCACTCCAATGGAGATTAGGAAGTTTGTACTGTAACTTCCAATGGGCAGAGCCTAAGCCTTTTGACAGAATCAAATTATGTCCTCACATCTCAAACAAATGTTCATATCTCTGGAACTATAGGAGATATGAAAGAAGTATAAATAGCAAACCCTTCAGCACAAACTATTTTTATAGTGGTAGTATTCATTTAGGTTCTAGGTCTTAAACTGAACTTTATAAGTCACATTAAACACAGTAACTATTATGTTTGTAATATTTTAAAAACTTACAATATCTCAGCAACCACTCAAGTTACACACACACTCTCGACAGCATTTTATTCATCTAGCTGGGAGCTTTCATATCAGCCTAAGAAGTTCTGTCTGTGTTACTTGCTTGTTGAGATATTTAGAAGGATGTGAAAATTATACCTATATAAGTTCAGATGATAAAAACAAGAGAACAAGAGTTAAGATCTCTTTACCTGCACTAGACAGAGGTAAAAAATAAATGCAGTTGAGTTTGCCATTGTGTAAGCTTTAAGGTGAATTTTTTTAAACCCTTGTACATAGCATGGTTTGGGAATTACTGAAGCAAATATGAACAAGCAATATTTGATGCCTAGAGGCACCAGTAGGAGTTAACTGTAGACACACCCGGAGGTGTCACTCGGATGGAATAAGTTAAATGAAATCAATCCCATTTTCAAACTGTCTCTGAGCCCTAATAACGACTGGATGTTCCTTTTGAAAATAAATCACAGCATCTCCCAGCAAAGTAACATGAAAGCAGCTCTAAGCCTTCAGTTTGAATCTCTTCACCACCATAAGCAACAAGCTTCACACACTGTCAAATCAAGATTCTCACCAGCACATACTCTAGCAAATGTTTCTGCACACGTAAACACATAACACTGCACTTTGAACCTATGTCAACTTTGGGCTCTATGGGTTTTCCATTTATCCGAACAGTACAAAATACTTCATTCTTTGCCTACAAATCTACTGCATTGACTGTTTCATTAAGCACCGGCACACCATAAACATAAAGAGTAGGGTTGCAGCTTTCTAAATGAACTTGTTTATTTTATTAAAACAGAACATTCAGAGAATGTGTGCCTTTTGATTTACAAAACCTTTTGAAATTATTCCAGTTATTGCATTTGTGACATTGTTGACCAAAAGCTAAACATTTTTCCCTTTTAGGCTTACGACTTCCTCCACAATTACGACAGTTGGCTATGAAACTGGGTATAGGCACATGATTTGAGTTTGCTGACTCGCTCTTATGCTTCACCGAGACTGTGTGGTTTCCAGAGTGCACCTTAGAACTTACTAGAAAGCTAATATGGGGTTTCCTTATGAGTGTTGCAGGGGTTACAGTTGCAGCCATGTGCTTAGGCCTGTTTCTGTTAACCACATGCTGCATACTATCAACATGGGCTTTAGAAGTTACTGGAAACAAGCATCTCTCATTTGTAAGCATATTTGTGTGTTTTTCTGTAAGCTCATATATCTGACAAATCTCAATGACCTTATTCAAAGTTAAACCATTGTCACGAAGCAAAATCTTTCACACAGCATCATCTTTAATATTATTCCCAAGTCTGTCCTTTATCAACTCATCCCTTAAATCACCAAGCCTGCATGTTTCGGCCTTGTTTCTCAAATCAGTTATATATGCTGCAAAACTCACCAGGCATTTGATCCCTTATGTAAAATAAGTTTGGGGGCAACACATTTCTCTAAATTTACATTTTAAGCACTCGGGGGTCCTCCCTTGACTCAGCCGGTTGGTGCAACTACATGACTGTTTGTTTTCCCCCCCTCCTGCAAAGGACAGCAGGTGCATACACAAATGAACACTCCCTTTCTATGGCTTCTGAACCAACTAAATTAATCAGAATAAATGCCTTTGTACCGTCATCTTTATCAGAAAATGCAGCCTGTGTGGAAATGTTATACTCTTGCTCAAACACTATTTCTCGGCAATATTAGTATCAAACACAAGGGGAGTTGGTTTTCGAAATCAGTTTGCCATGCCAACAAATTGTGCCCAAACACACTGAAAAATATGGCCCTTGTAATTATTTATGAATATGCACACAGCTAGCACTTGTAATAACATTCAAATGCACAATAAACTCTTCGAAATGCTGTACTTTGCAAAATATGCTCTGCAATGGCTGTATTTTGTGAAATAACTATACTGTAATACTGCACAAACATGAGAACACTTCATACACTTCAGACAACTGGAATAACTTTGACTAATGCGAAAAAGTAGTGCTTAGCGAAAAAATGCAGTTGTGTGCCATATTTTATTCATTTTATGCAATTCAGACTTTATTTCAAACATTTTCCATAGTTATTTAGAATACTTCTGTTAATATATCATATCAGATATTTCTGTTACTTACAAATGCATTTAGAGCATTCTGAATGCCTCGTTTCATATTTTGCGAATAAAAAATAAGTTTTAATACCTGAAATTCATTTCTGACCAGTGTTGCGAGTTATACGTGCAGTAGGGATGATTCACTCCTGTGTATTCCTCCAGTGATAACCGAGTGCCTGAGAGGCACTTAAATCTGAAGAATCTGGATTCCCTTCTGGCCATATGTCCTTTTAGACATACCTCTTCTGACACCATGTCACTCGTCCCTCTTATTACACATGAAGAACAGGCAGAGTAGTTTGTTTATATGCCTTATTAAACAGAAACACAAGGATGGATAGCAGCTTTACAAGATATAAACAAATTGATTGACTGACTACACAGACATACATGCTTACATCTCAACAGCTTACTACGAAATGGCAGTCCGGCTCATACTTGCTCAGTATTTATACACTTGTGCAAGCCCCTAGAAAGTTTCTTCAAGTGCACACACTGATCTACATGCTCAGAAGCACTTAATGAGGCCTCATGCAAAACGGACCCCTGAAGCCTTGATTCTGCAGGCCTCCTCTGCTGTGTGAGCAATGTCCACCATTAGAATTCCCCCTCTGTCCTGTGTGGGGACCATCTCCAGGAGTGTCCGGTAAAAAGCTTGAGACTTCCAAAACCTCCCTTCTGGCTTCTAAAGAAGGACTTCTTTGGGGTAAAAAAAAAGGTACCCCTACAGCAGAAAGGGTTATCTCTGCTTGCTCACTTCTAGATTGAGTGTCCTTGACTTTTGTTCCAAAGAGAGTTGAACCATCAAAAGGGGCATTTACAAAGGACATCCTGAAAGGCTCCGCAAAAGTAACACAAACACATACCAGCATGTAAGCCTCTCTACAGTAATGCCTGCACCTGCTGCTCTCAAAATTAATTCAGTTATGTTGGAGATCATACTCATGAAGGCATTTGCTAAGGACTGTAGGGTGGCCAGACAAGAATCTACAGTTTTCTTATCCTTTGCAGGCCTGGATAAATGAGCTCTATTCAGACAACTCCTTTTTAGTGGCTGCCACTAAAGCCATGGCTCTCCACTGCTGGGCCAACAATCCAATGTTTGGGATTCTTTGATGCACCAAGAAGCTTATCAGGTTTATGCAGAATAGGTTCTGCCACATCTGGCTTCTTCCATGCATGCCAAGACACTAAATTCACCATCTCATCAGCAGGATGGGCTATCCAAGAAGTAGCTGAACCAGATCTGAATGCCTTGAGAAACACGGATTCCTCCTGGGAAGGGGTTTTGAATGACCAACCAACCACCTATCTGTCGCAAAACTTTGAGGATGTCACTGACTGAGACATCCCCAAGTGGTGATCTGAGGAACCCTTCTTTGGCGAATGTCTCTTGTGAGGAGCTGAAGTACCTCCTCTTGCACATATGCTTCTGAGGAGCCTCTGTGGTGGGATGCTCTTGAAAAACTCAAAAGACTGAAAAGAATCCTGAATATGAACTGTCTTGAGGCTCAGAGGTACTGGCTGTCCCAATGGGATAGGAGAAGCAGTTTCAGGATCAGGTCCCAAGGCCTTTTACTGAGGGATGGTGGAGCTGAGAAACTAAATGACGTCCACTAACAAAAAATGGATAAAGATCTATTGATTGCTTCGAAGGCAGAAGCCTAGGGGAGCCCCCAAGTAGGAGTCGAAGCATCCAAATGAGACTGGCCCTGGGAAGTGAGCAGAGACTAATGTCAGAGCCAAGCTATCTAGAGCAGAAAGCTTAAAGAGTAAGGGCAAGGCTCTAATAACTTCAGAGTTTATTTCTGATCCCTGGAATTGGTGACAATGCTTTGCCTTCAGATCAGAGGTGCTCGGAACCAGCTGGATCAGAGATTTCACTTGAGTGGAAGCAGACCAAGAGTTCAGATCTGACAAGGACAATCTCTTGGAGAAACTTTGATCCAAAGTCCCTGAAATATGAAGCCAGATCAGGGTAAGGGCAACCACAGGCAGGGGTGAAGGACTGAATCTCACAGGTCCAACAGGAGCTGGAACCATGAGAACCCCCAAATGAATTTGGGTCCTGAGGAACTTCATCATCCTATCCACACATGCTTCTGTCAGGCTTCTGGCAGACAGGGCTGATCTGACAGAGGATGAAGTACTTGATCTATGCACTGGTCTCTCCTGCAAGAAAGGCGAGCTCAATCTAGTCAAGACTGGCAACAGCAAGGGAGGAATTCAAATTCTTACAACTTTTCAGCTCGTATTCCTCCCCCTGATCCAAGCTTTAGACAGTTTTGGGGACAGTGTCAAAGAAGCCACTGACAAAGCGCATTGGTTGTGGGAATGACTCCTAGACTCTTTGCCCTTTCCCTGGGCTTGTCACCACTCTTCTCCCCTTTGTGTTTGTTAGATGACATTTTAGCAGACAGCCCAAGAAGCAGCAAACCCAGCACTGGACAGTTCTTCCACAGGGGCTGGGAGAGGTCCCCTTAACACAAGTTTGCTTAGCTGCTCAATGATGGCCCACTGACCAAAAGCAGTGCAAATACCACTGTCTTCATCCAGATGAGCACCGCCCAAACAGTATACACATTTCGGATGGGCATTTGAATTACGGATCTTGTGACCACAGGTCACTCATTTTTTAAACCCAGACTGGCTTCTCGGCCATGGCAAATAATAAGCACTCTCCTATGCTGAAGCAACAAGGAGAAAAGAGCAAATAATATGACATGATATGACACTAGTCTAAAGGTAACCAAACCTACACTATCCAGGACTGGCACCAAAAGCAGAAAAACATGTTATTTATTTGTTAGGTAAGGAAGCGATGCAAGGAGAGAGAAGCAGTAAAACTGTCCAAAAACAAAGAGACTACATTTATATAGAAATACAAACATATTTCTCAGAAAATTCTACAACTTGGCTAAGGTATGTCCGAACAAAGAAATCATTTCTGTTCTCGATGAGTGTCAAACGAGATCTGAGGTAATGTTGGGGATAGGGGACTATGGGGAAGGGGAGAAACTTGAGCTATGGCTCCTAAAATGTAGTGTGGCCAAAGTTGGACCTGAAGACTCATCCATTGAAGAACAGATGGAAGAGACAATCAGATCTTTCACTTCCCCATTTGCATATTTAGTCAGAAATAAATACTTGGCATATTATTTCAACACTACTACCCTCTGTGCTTGATGCACATAACTCCAAAACTTCACATTTTTTCCAATTTTTTTTTTCAATAAACATCTTTACTAAATTATCATGTGTGACATAAGCAATTATATTTATATAAATGATAAGCAAATACTGACACCATTACAGCTGCAAACATATACGAAGAAAGTAAAAGGCAGAAAGGTAGTCAAAAGGACCAAAATGGCAAAAAAAACAATATCAAAAGTAATAAACCACTGGTCCAACTGTTAGAATAAGTTTATTAGAAAACAACAAAGCTTTCAAGCCACTCAGGACTTTACATCTGTTACAATTAAAACACATTCACTTCCTATTTAAAACCAAATCCAGCCTATCAAAGTATTTCCATTATATAGTTGCAAACATTACACATCACAGACACTAGTGAAGCTGTAGTTGCAAATATTATACATCACTTACAATCTATCCAGTCACTGTGAGTTAAGCATTGCATGGCTCATTCAAATCCTGCCTCTTAAACCTCATTCCTTCTCTGCATATCCAGTAATCCATTAAGTACAGAAGAAGTAATTAGGGACCTGGGGACCCAAGTTGATAGCAATCTCTCATTTGACAACCACGTGGCCAAAGTGGTTAGAAAAACATTTTATATAGCCCACCTAATCATAAAGGGATTCACATCTAGATCAGGGGAGGTCATCGTGCCTCTTTACTCATCCCTCATCAGGCCCATAATTGAGTACAATGCCCCTTTTGGGACGTACCTTACCAGACACCTGCAGCAACTGGAAAGACCCCAAAAGTACGTCACCAAGAGGATCAAAGGGCTCAAACAGATGCCATATGCTGCCCAGTTAAAGAAACTCCAGCTCTACTCAGTGGCATACCGCCTGTTCAGAGGCGATCTGTGCATGACGTATAAAGCCATGTCCAACCCGGAATTAATGGACATGTTGCACCTCAGAAAATCCAAATCCCATCGAGCTATGCGCTCGAGAGACTTGAACCTCAGCACTGAAATAAATAGGACATGCTGAAGGGACAGATTCATAACCCAGAGGCTCCCTTCACTCTGGAATAAAATCCCAGTCCAGGTTAGGCAGAGTCCCTCATTGACTCTCTTCAAGAGGAATCTTGATGAGTGGATTGGAGATTGTAGGTTTATCCCGGGTATCACTTCTGTGTCACTGTTAGACAGAGGCACAGTATACTAACCTCGAAAAAGGGCATAGCAAAATAAATTTAAAATGGGTGGTGAAAGCCAAACACATTCTGGCTAGGCTTATAAATGCCCTAGGGCAGATAGCCTAGTATGAACCTATGAACCTATATACTGTTCCCACAATTCCCATTTTTTCCTATGTAGTTTGCACCATCCCATTTCTAAAGATCTCATTTCCAGTTGTTTTATCTCTGTTACTATATTCACTACTTCTAGTAAAGTTGGTTTAGACTTTGATTTCCATTTTCTAGTAACTGCCTTTTTGGCAGCCACCATAATTAGACTCAGCAAGGCTTTACTATGTCTAGGCAATTCCTATTCTGTATCATAGCTAAAAAAAAAAAAAAAAAAAATCTCCCCAGTAAATCCAATCTGCTCACCCAGCATCTCTGACATAGCAGTCTGCAGGGAATCCTGCAAAGTCCTCCATCTCACTACACTCCCACAAAATATGTTCCCAGCCACTTCTTTCTTGTCCATCACACCTCCAACATTTGCTATCCACCTGAGGAAAATTCTTTGGAGTCTACTTGGGGTACAAAAATACCTACGTAAACACTTCCGGCCAAAGATTCTAATTCTTGTAGAACCTCAAAGCACAGCATGACACAACCACTTCAGGGTCCAATGAACTTTATTTTACAAAGGTTTAGCTTTTTCTAATTCTTCTAGACTTGGTGGCACATTTAGGACATATGCATATATCCTCCCATTTTCTCTTTGTGAATTGCTTATCCAGTCTCTCTTCCCAATCCTTTCTAAGCTCCTCGGATTGATTCTTTTAATTATCATGCAATATTTTATATGCTCCTAATTATTCCTTTAACGGCAGCTTCTGTTCTAGATTCTATTAAAAACTCTGCCAGTGCTGGTCTTTCATTTAGAACCCCCTACTTCTCTTTGCCTATACTCTGATATCAATCCTTGACAGGGAAGGCAATCTCTAACCTGCAGTCCAAATACATTCTTGGCCTCTTCCCATTCTATTACCTTTCCCTTTCAAGTTATTTGCTCCCAATACCTAGGTTCCTTTGCCAGTTTTTTTCCAACAAATTACAGCCCCCCCCCTTGTCTATTACCTGTATCCCAAACCAAAGTCATCCCTATAGGTAGTATCTCTTTTTTCCATTCTCGTGCTGGTTTACTTCTTAGAATACTCCCTGCTATTTTATGAATGTAACAATGTGTATGATTTTTGTTGCTCTCCTTAAGACTTTGCATCCAAAATCCCAATCTCTGTTTCTTGAGCTTCCTCCCTATATCATCAACATTCCTTTCCACTTTGAATTATAGTTTTCTGCTTGTGCTATATGTATATTCAATGTTTGTTTACTGGGAAAGTCCGACTTGGAACAAGCCAATTTTCACTGAAGACCCAGGGAGAAACACTCGAGACGCATGTCTTTCTAACGTGGGAGGAAACCGGAGTACCCGGAGAAAACCCTCACGAATGCAGGGAGGACATGCAGACTCCACACAGAAGGCACTCAAGCAGAGAATCGAACCGGAGAACATCTTGCTGTGAGGCGACAACGCTACTGCTGCACCACTGCGCCATATAAGAGCCTTAACTGTGTTGCTCTAAAATATCCCCTCAAATTGGGTAATCCTAGGCTGCCTTATTCTATTGGAAGAAATCAGCCTATCCCGCTTGACCCTTGCTGTCTTCTCTTCCCAGATAAAATCCTTCAACTCTTTTTTGTATTGCTATCCACAGCTTCTCCTCTGGTTGATAAAAATATGCCTGACCTATGTACAAGATTAAAGGGACTAAAAAAATTTTAATTGCTTGTATCTTAGTATCCGTATCCATATAACAAAGCTTCCAGTTTCTCGATTTTTGTATTATCTTCTGTTTAGTCTCTTCCCACATATCCATAGCTCCCACAGAGTCATTGATAATACATACTCCTAAACACTTGATTTCATCATGTCTCCATAAATATGGATATTGTTGGACCAATTCATGTGCGGGTACATAATTTACCGCTATCGCCTTTTTTTTTTATCTTCATTACTTGTGTATCCCAAGATCATCTGAAACTGTTTTAAAATGTTCCACAACACTAATGTCATTTTCTGGTTCTGTCATGTATAAAATATCATCTGGAAATAGACAGCTTTCCTGACCACCATACCAATTACATCCTTGAATTTCTCAGTCCCTTATTTTCTTTGCCAATGGTTCTAAATATAATCCAAAGGGAAAACGGTCAGCCCTGCCTGGTTCCTCTACTCAAGCACAAGTTATAAGAGAGAATGCCACACACTATAATTTTCACCTCTGATCCCTCATACATAACTCCAAATCAACCTTATAATTATAACAAGGAAAGCAAATGCTTCCATTGCCCTGCTTGTGAAGTCCCAGTCTACTCTGTCAAATGCTTTCTCTACATCAAGATCCACCAATAACAGTGGTATTTTCTTATACTCTGCTTCCCCTCTGGCTCGTCAATGTTCTGTTAATATTGTCAAATGTGCACCCCTCCACAAAACCACATTGATCCATATCTATCAATTTTGGTAACACTTTTGCAATTCTTTCAGCCATTATAGAGAAACACTTTATAATCATGGTTTAGTACTGAAATGGGCCTGTATGAAGCTGGGTCCAATGGACTTTACCCACTTTAAGCATTACCGCTACCATTACCTTCTTCCAGGATGCTGGTACTTCTCCCTCTTAAAATAATATTAAACAAGACCTTCCAGATCTTTATCAGTTTTTTTTCCCTTCTAGCTTCCAAACTTTCACAGGAATACCATCTATTCCGGAGGACTTTCTTGCAGCTTGGTTATACATAGCCATTTTTATGTCATCTCTTACTATCCTGTTAGTATTTGAGCCACATCTACCTCTAACCTTGGCATATTTAATTCTTCCATAAACATTTCCATTTGCACCTTTTCTTGATTTCCATATTTCTCTGCTTTATACAAGCTTTCATAGAATTTTCAAAGTATTTCTAATAAATCTATAGGGTTTTTTGTTATCTTCCTTGTTATAGGCTCCCTAAGCTTGGTGACCGCCCTTTCCACTTTCGGTTGTCTGAGTCATCTTGCTAGAAGTTTTTGTGCTCTACAATTATCAAAAAACAGCTGATTAACAGAAATCTTTCTAAACTCCTGCATGTTATCGAGTTAATCCCTTATTTTTTTATTTAGTATTCTGCAGTTGCTCCTTTTCTTGTTCTGAGAAATTCCTCCTATTCTGCAATACTTTAATATTTGTCAGTCTCTCTAAATATTTTTTGTTCCTTCTTAGCCATATCTCCCTTTCCTTTATTTCCACCCTAGTTTTAAACTCCACTTTAATTTTATCCCACTCCCTAGCTATATTTTCAGAAGAAAATTCTATCTTCATTAGTAGCTTCTGAATCAATTCTAAAACGCATTCCTTAAATTCCTCTCTTTTTAGCCAACAGCTGGGAAAGCACCAGTGTCTCATTTTTATTTCATTACCATGTGTTTTTATTTTAACTGTTATTGCTGCATGATCTGAAATAGTTATTAGGTGCATTTCAATACCTTAAATTAAATGAACAAGTTCCTGTGAGATATAAATTCTGACCCAGACCAGTTTTTTGTATCTCGGAGAATATGTAAATTCACTCCAAATGCCTAGTACTGAGTTCACACTTTCCATGTCAAACATTTTCAAATATTTCTGCAAAAATCTACCCTCCTTTGATATCTTCCCTTCTTGGTCCCCTAGACATATCTTCACTGTTGCAAACCAAGTTCCAGTCTCCACCTATAAGTAATATCCCTTGCTGAAAGTTGATGATTTCTCCCAGAATTTTCTTAAGCTCCATTATAGCAGTTTTAGGTGGAATGTAAATGCAGGCCAGTGTAATCCTCATCCCTTGCCATTAGCCCCCTAGTACTAAACATCTTCCATTATCATCTTTTTGTCCCTCTTCAATCACTATTGGAGCTTTTCTTGCAATTAATATTAAGTACTCCTCTTTTTCTTTGCCTCACACATTCCGCTGAATAACCATCCTGAAAACTTTTCTTTATCAAATTCACAGGTTCAGTTCCTTCCATGTGTATCTCCTGTAGCATAGCTATTTGCACTCTAAATTTTTAATATAGTTCACTACTCTTTTATATTTATCTGTAAGACATTTCAGATTGAAAGACATTACAGAAAGCATCATTTTCTTACATAATTACCACATTTGATGTACAACTGCTTTTTTGTTAGGTGTCTAGTTCCAGCTTTTATGTTACCTGCACATACTGTTTGGCAGGCTAGCCTTTTATACAGTTGTTTCTTGTCATATCCATTTCAGCCTATGCCGCATCTTACATAAAGTTTTTTGAAAGCCCTCAAACAAAAAAAAAAAACCTGCCAACCCCCCTAAAACCTATTAACTTAATAACAACAAGCAAAACTAAGTACATCTTCAAATACTGAAGTTTTAGCTTCCTAATAAGAGCAAAAAGTCTAAGTTGATAACCACACAGGCTAGAGTTAACCAAAAAGATGCATGGTACAGCCTATGCTATTAGTAGCTCCCCCAGCTGAGAAAACACGAATGCTTTCAGTAAACACTTCTTCCAAGCATTTTTTCTTTATCAAACTATCTTCTAGTGACATGCAAACCAGACAAAAATCTGCTAAGGGTACCTTGTTTACCAGGAAAAAGCCTTAAGAAATTCCATATTATTTTTTCATTTACATGCTTTGTAATAAACTTGTTACTGGATAATGTCTAAGGTGTTAACCCAGTCATTTCCCTATGCAAGTATTGGAAAAAATACACTGATTTTTTGTCATCCTCTCTAAACCAGACTTTCCTCTCTACCCCACTTTTCTCCTCTCCCTCTTATTTTACATTGCAGTGCCCACATTTCTTAAAACTGAACAAAGAAAAAGACAAAAGGGACAAAAAAAAAATAACAAAAGCACCTGTTTATATTAGTATCCCCATTGCAAATCGGGAAAACTTTACTTTGAGTCTAATTGGTTTTGTCATACCTTTAAAACCCTCTCAGCTGGGGAAACCAGATTGCTTGCAGAGAACATTATGTCCTAGTGAATTTCTATTTTCGTTTTTTTTCCCTCAGCCAGTCCCTTTCCACCAGATAGGCTGACAGAAAAACTGAAGACAATCTCCATGAAGGCATGAGAACCAGGCAGCCAGTTTCTCTTTATCAGACTGTTTCCATGGAAACCTTTCCTATAACTAGTCTAGTTCACAAAAAGATTTGCTGTATCCAGGACTGCATGTAAGCTTCTGAGCCCAAGCCTTTCTGTGTTGGAGGGAATCCTTCTAGTTTATCAGTGGGAGTGGTAAGCACTAGGTAGCCTATTTGGGCAGTTTTTCCATCTCTCTCAACTTTTTGGTTTAAAAGCCTGTGCTTGTGCATGTTTCCCGCCATTCCTGTAACTAGTCTAGTCCAGATACAGACTTGCTGTATCCAGGACTGTTTGCAAGCTTCTGAGTGGTGCCAAAGTCTGGTCTTCAATTTTCCCTTAGCTTTACTAGTTCTCTCCTTTCCTGCAATTTTACTAGCTGATTAGTCTAGCACATTACCAGACTTCTTGTAGCAATTATTGTAGCACGCAAAAGTGCTACCACCACTAAACGTTCTACAAGGAAACAGCTCCAGTACTTAGGTTCATAGGTTCATAGGTTCATACTAGGCTATCTGCCCGGGGGCATTTACAAGCCTAGCCCATAGTTTTGTGGCTTACGCCACCCCTTTAGTATGGGGAACTATACCCATTATTTTGCTGTGCCTCTGTTGAGCAGTGACACTGAGGTAATCCCTGGGGTATATCTGCGATCTCCCATTCATTGGTCAAGATTTCTCTTGAACAAGGCCAGCGAGGTGCTCTGCCTCACATATACCGGGATTTTATTCCACAGCATAGGGAGTCTTTGGGTGATGAATCTATCCCTCCAGCACGTCCTATTAATAGCCGTGTCGAGGTTTAAGTCTCCCGCCTTGTGGCTCTGACGGATCTAGATTTTTGAGGTGAAGCATATTCATCAAATCTGGGTTTGACATGGCCTTGTATGTTAGGCAAAGGTCACCTCTGAGCAAGCGGTGGCGACTGAATAGAGCTGGAGTTCTTTCAGTCGGGCAGCATAGGACAGATGTTTGAGACCCTTTATCCTTTTGGTGAGGAACTTTTGTGGCCTCTCCAGCTGCTGCAAGTGTCGGGTCAGATACATTCCGAATGGGGCATTGTACTCAATCATTGGTCTGATGAGTGATGAGTATAGGGAGACTATGACCTCCCTTGATCTAGATGAGAATCCTTCATGATAAGGTGGGCAATGTAGAAGGTCTTCCTAACTACTTTAGCTACATGGGTGTCGAATGACAGACTACTATCAACCTGGGTCCCCAGGTCCCTGATAACTTCTTCTGTACTCAGTGGATTGCCACCTATTTGGTAGCTAGGGGTAACCTTGTTTTTCCCGAAGGGTATGACTATGCATTTTTGGCATTTAACTTTAGGCCATGGCTCTGGCACCAGTTATCCGTTTCTGTGAGACCCTTCTGAAGGATATCTGTGTCAGATGTGTTTTCTACTATGGCCCAGTTTGCAGTCATCTGCAAACTTTGTCAGCCATAACCCTCCTGTGTTTGCTTGTACTTGGAAAAGTAGATGCCAAACAAGAGTGGGCCCAGGACTGAGCCCTGTGGTACACCACTTGTGACAGGCTTTGAGTCTGACATGGCGCCAGCAACTCTGACCCTGTGGGTTCTGTCACTCAGCCAGTTTGCAACCCATCTTGTGATGTATGGGTTAACATTTAAGCTGATGAGTTTTTCAATGATACCCGAGTGGGGTATTGTATCAAAGGCCTTCGCCAGATCGAGGTAGGCTGTATGGACTGCCTTTCCCTCATCAATGGCTTTGGTGACTGTTTCGAAAAAGTCAACCAAGTTTAGAAGGCATGATCTGCCTTTGACAAAGCCAAACTGGGATGGATCCAAAGTCTGCAAATTCCCTATGTCTTTATTTATGAGGTCCATTTTTTTCTTCTCCATGGCTTTGCAGATAAGGCTTGTCAAGCTAATGGGCCGGTAATTTCCAGGGTCGGTGAAGGCACCGCCTTTGTGAAGTGGGACCACAGTTGCAGTGCGCCACTCCTGACGTATCCAGAGGTAAGACTATGATTAAACAGCTGTCCTAGCTGTGGGTTTAATTCCTCGTTGAGTTCGTGGAGCACACAGCCGGGGACACCATCAGGTCCCATGGATGCTGTGTTTTTTGCTTTGGAGAGAGCAGTTCTCACTTGGGCGTTGGAGATGTTTGGGGGGCTGCAATCGCTTGGTATAGATATCTCTCCTTTTGGGGAGGGGAGAAGTTTGCACTGAACCTGTCAGCCAGTATGTTGGCAATGTCTGTAGGATCAGTAATCTTCACATCATTTTGAACTAGTTCTGAGCATATCTGGGAGTTTCCTCCCAGGTTTCTAACATAGCTAAAGAAGGCCTTATGATTGTCTTTTGAGTCTTTAGCTATTTTTCTCTCAAAATTTGCTTTGGATGATTTTATGAGAGCTCTTAGTTTTTACTTATAGTGATCAAGGGTGTCTTACCTTTTAAGGATTTTGCTCTATCTTGTAGTAGCTTCCTCCTTTTGTTGTAGAGTTTGTTTATGGCTGGGGTCCACCAGAGTGGACGCTTGCCTTTGGTACAAAGAGTCTTTGTTTTGCTTGGGATTGCCTTATCCATGCAGTCCTGCAGGTGCTGGTAGAAGGCATTTGTAAGTGATTCAGCGGCTTGAGTACTGTTTTCCGTCGGCTCGGGGCCTTAAAGGAGACCACACTAGTCTTTAGAAGTGTGAAGTCGGCTTTAGAAGTTCTTTACTGTGGTCTTTTTATTTCAGGTGGGGTGGGATGAGGACCTCCAGCGAGATTAGTTTGTGATCTGATCTCACCAGTGAGGGGTATACTTCGGTGTTGAACATTGTGCTCCCATGTTCGTGATGATGAGATCAAGTATGTTTTCTCCTCTTGTGGGGATGGTGACTAGTTGTTCCATGGCATTTGAGTTTATGAATTCCAGGAACTTTTGGGCTAGGGTGTTTGGGCTTGAGTAGTGTTCCCAGTCTATATTAGGGTAATTGAAGTCACCTAGTATGATGGTGTTTGGGGTTACATTTATCCCTCTAGTGTTTTCAGGAAGGCCATGTGAGGTTCCTGAGTTTGTGAGGGTGGCCTGTAACATGCTACAATTTGCAGAGCAGTCTTGCCTATGGTTAATTGCACCTGGATGGTCTCCGATGCATCGTCGTTGCCACCAGTCTTGAGGCGTGGGTGTCTTTGATGAATATGGATACCCCCCCCTCCTTTCTTTGTATTGTCCGGATTTTGGGGCCGGAACGCATGATAAGAGGTAAAACCTGATAGTGCTGGGGTGCTCTCAGGAGCCTTGAACCAGGTTTCTGTCACTGCACAGACATCGATGTTCTCCATACTGAGAAGGGTCTCGAGTGCGTGCATTTTGAGATTTAGACTTCTGGCATTGAGCAGCATTACCCTTAGTTTTTTTCCTTTTTTGTGTTCTAGGGTGGTAGGTTTAGAATTTGAGCCTTGCCTAAAAAAGGCACTATGGGGGTGGCAAGAGCCTTTGCCAATATCCGGAATCCCACGGGTGACAGGTGCAAGCCGTCCCTTGCGAAGCAGCGTGGCTTATCCAGCATGTCATCCCAGGCAGACAGACATTGGATCCCCTTATTAATGCCCACCCCTCCAGGCATGTCTAAAGGTCAGTTCCCTGTGTTTTTGCCTATTAACCTGGTGAACTAGGGCATCCTGAGGCAATGTAGCAACTGCCTCATGTACACTTACAACCCTCTCCTCTTGCCACCCAACACTCAGACTTGCAAGAGATGCACTTGTATATCCAAACTGGAAGCCACAGACTCTCCAGCCAAGACCGGAATAGCTGGTCAACACTTGTACCACACCACATGGAACACACAGCACATGGAACACACAGCCCTCCAGAACACACACCAGCACTGCCTTCACATAAAAACACAAACCACACACCCACCTTTGCAGAGGCTCTCAATAAAAATCTACCCAAACAGCAGAGACTTTCAAGGCAGAAATGCACTTGACTACCACACTACAACACTAAACACAAGACATATAGCTCTCCTAAATAGTGCACCACTCAACCAAAGCTCCTAAGGCAAGACAGCATGCCTGACACACTAGTCATAGGTGACTCAATAGTGAGGCACACTGATGTCCCACTCACTAGGTTCAATAAGGAGAAAGTAACAGTCAGCTGTCAGGCACCAGGATCCGCCACATAACCCACGCACTCAGGTCCCTCAATAGTTACAAATATGACTCTGTCATTGTACATGTGGGTGTGAATGACCTGAGACATACCTCCCTGAATTACATGAAAGGAGACATGGGGGAGCTCTCAGATTATGTAGCCCAGGCGGGTATGACCCTAGCCCTGAGCAGCATCCTACCATCACCCAGAATGACACCACAGTACAAGCAGAAAATGATTTCAACTGGCTAAGTTTCTGGTGTTCTACGGGGATCCAGTATCTGTCTGCCTGGGATGACATGATTGACAGATCTCGATGCTTTGCCAGAGATGGCCTGGATCTGTCAACCCTGGGCTTTTGGATACTGGCCAAGGCTCTTGCCACCCATATATTGCCTTTTTTAGGCGGTGTTCCAAAGACCAAATTACCAACCACTGTAACAGCTACAAACAAATGCAATCTGGGGGCCATGCTGCTCAACGCTACATGTCTAAATTTCAAAATGCACTCGCTCAAAGCACTCCTTAAAATGGAGAACATAGACATTTGTGCCGTAACAGAGACCTGGTTCAAGGCAGAAAGCACCCCTGCACTACCAGGCTATAACTCATTCCACACCTTTCGGCCCCAGAACTTGGACCTAAGCTCCAAAGGCAGTGGTATTTCCATATTCATAAAGGATGCGCACACCACCAGACTGGTAGCTCAACATAACGCATCTGAGATACTTCAGGTGCAGCTAACATTGGGTAAAACAGCGATTCAGGTTGTAGCTGGCTATAGGTCCCCAACCATGTCCCAAGACTCACACTCCATGGTTCTAAGCACCTTGGAAAACATTAGTGTCCAACCTAACCCTCTCACACTGGGTGACTTCAATTACCCCTCCATTAACTGGGAAAACTACTCATGTACCAATACACTTGTCCAACGTTTCCTGGAATTCATTAATTCTAAAGCCCTGGACCAGCTCCGTTCTTAACATCTTTGACCTGGTCATTACTAACATGGGCGACAGTTGCTCTACACCAGTAGTCAACTCCTCCCTGGTAAGATCCGACCACAAACTAAATCACCCTGGAAATCCACACCCCCCCACCCCCGCAAAGGTAACCACCACGAAAAACTTCTCCAAAGCTAACTCTGGGCTCCTAAAAACAGAGGTAGCTAACTTCACGGCACCCATGCAAATGGAGAACAGTCGCATGACCACTGAATCATACACCAATGCACTGTACAAAGACTTACACAAATGCATGGATCTTGCCATACCCAATAGAACCACGATGCTCTCCAAAAAAAGGAAGCCAATCTGGTGGTCCCCTCCCATAAACATACTCTACAACAGAAGAAGGAAACTGATGCGGAATAAGACGAAGTCCCAAGATTAGAAAAACTCCCTTATCAGCCTCAACAAGAGAGATCCCTCATCAAATCCTCTGAAGCTAGCTATGAAAACAGAATTGCAGCAGACAGTAAAGACAACCACAAGGCCTTCTACAGTTATGTAAAGAATCCCCATGGCAATACCCAGATTTGCTCTGAGCTACTGCATAATGGTACCTCCTATACTGAGCCAACAGATATTACCAATATAATGGCTGACAGATACTTTACCCCTCCCCCCCACAAAGGACCAGTCACAATACCAGTAGATTGCCAGGCACCCAGTATTACTGATGCACAGGTTAAAACACCACTGTCTAAGGCCAAGAATACAGCTTCTATGGGACCTGACAATATCCCTGGCTGTGTTCTACATGAACTATAGCGTGAACTGGCACCTTCACCTGCGTGCCCTGTTCAATCAGAGCCTCACCTCAGTCTTTGTCCCTACCGAATGGCGCACTGATACAGTCATCCCTCTCCACAAAGGAGGAGCGACTACAGACCCTGGGAACTATCGCCCCATTAGCCTGACGAGTCTAATATGCAAAGCTATGGAACGCATCATCATGGACCTAACAAACAAGGATATAGGGAATCACCAAACTCTGGATCCCACAGAGTCTGGTTTTGTGAAGGGTAGATCATGCCTGCTCAACTTGGTCAACTTCTTTGAGTCAGTCACCAGAGCTGTGGATGAAGGCGAGGTGGTTCATACAGCCTACACCTTGATCGCGCCAAGGCCTTTGATACCATTCCCCACTCAGGAATCATAGAAAAGCTCACTTAGCTAGGCATCAACCCCTACATCACTAGGTGGGTTACAAATTGGCTTACAGGTAGAACCCACAGCGGAAAAGTAGCTGACTCCAAGTCAGACTGCAGACCAGTCACGAGTGGAGTCCCACAGGGTTTGGTCTCGGGTCCTGTCTTGTTTGGTATCTACTTCTCGGAAGTCCAGGCCAACAAGAAGGGACTCTGGCTGACAAAGTTCACAGACTACTGCAAGGTGGGAGCTATTAACTCCCCAAGTGATGTTGACATCCTACAGAAAGGCCTCACTGAGACAGACTGGTGTCAGAACCATGGCCTTAAGCTCAATGCCAAAAAAATGTGCCGTCATCCCCTTTGGGGAAAAAACAGGTTCCCATGAATTACCACATCAATGGTAGTCCACTGAACACAGAAGGCGTTATAAGAGATATGGGAACGCAGGTTGACAGCAACCTCTCTTTTGACCACCATATTGCCACTGTGGTCAGAAAGTCCTTCTATGTGGCACATCTCATTACTAAGGGTTTTGCATCCAGGAAGAAAGAGGTCATTGTCTCCCTCTACTCTTCCCTCATTAGGCCATGGAGTACAATGCCCCATTTGGCATGTACTTCACTAAACACCTGCAGCAACTGGAGAGGCCGCAAAAGTACCTCACAAAGAGGAGCCTAGGCCTTAAACATTTGTCCTATATGGACAGACTCAAACAACTCCAGCTATTCTCTGTCTCGTATTGCCTACTTAAAAGTGATCTCTGCTTGACTTACAAAGCCATGTTTAACGCAGTTCTGTTAGAAATGCTACATCTAAAGAAATCTCAATCCCTCCACACCACATGCTCCAGGGACCTCAACCTCATTACCACAATCAACAGAACATGCTGCAGGGACAGGTTCATAACCCAGAGTCTGCCCATGCTATGGAACAGACTTGCCATACATGTCAAGCAGAGCACCTCACTGGCCCTCCAAGAGAAATTTTGAAGAGTGGATGGGAAAGAGAAAATTCACCCCAGGGATGACTCCAGTGCCTTTACTTGACAGAGGCACTGGGAACTAAGGTTGAGTGGCATGATGCCAAGGTAATCCTATGGGCTAGGCTTGTAAAGGCTCCAGGGCTATTAGTCTAGTACACACCTATGAGCTACAGAACTGCTTGGTATGCATGCATTTGCTACAAAAAATTCTCATAATACTCAATATTCGTTTTCATTTACTTGCTCTCTCTTATAAACTAATAAATATAAGGTCCTTAACACAGACATTTCTCCATGCAAGAATGAAAAAAAGCACAGTAATACTAATTGTCATGCCATATATATATATATATATATATATATATATATATATATATATATATACACATTTTTTTTGTTTTGCATTGCATTGCCTATATTTCTCAAAACTGCACAAGAAAAAGAGAAGAGGGGAGAAAAAGAAAAACAACAGCAACTCTTTACAATCCCCAATACACTTACAAACAGCATGCAAAGAAAACCATACACCACAAATACAGTACTATTAAGAAAAGAAAATGTTTTCTTTTATTTACAGTTAGCTTTCTCCCCTCTTCCCCTTCCCAAAGGTTTTTTTCCTAAACAATAACATGAAGTATGGCACATACTTTAGAGTTCCCCACAAATACAAGAAATTTTGAAAAAGTCCAATATTACCAGATTTTTTGTTCTGTCATATTTCACAAAATTATTGCATCGTAATCTCACACTGAGTCACTAGTTTTATTGCTGTTCTCTTTCACCCAAAATCCGGTCTCCGCTTCATTTCCAACGTACTCTTGATTCTTCTAGTCAACCCTCATGCTCCCTTCCTTCTCACCAACATATTCCATTGAAATACTGGAAAAGGTTTCACAGGTACTCTTTCTCTGCAGTCCTCCTTACCAGAAGAACAAGCAGCAGAATATCCCCTGTCTAATAGCTCACTTGTTGGACAAACTTTTGTATTTCCTCCTTAGCATGCACTTAATCAAAAATGATTTTGTCGCTCCAGGGAAAAATAGCTTAAAGACAGCTGGAAACAGCAAATTTGAATCTCTCACTTGCGTCTCTACATTCCCTGAATAGTGGAATGAATGTATTCCTCTTCTGCCTGGTGTATGAGTAGTCATTCTCCACAAACACACTGCTGTCTCCCACTTTTAGTATTTTGTCCTTGCAAACGTAGAGGTTCTGGGCTTACCGCAACTGGTTATTTTGTCCTTGTGCCACAGTATTGTCAGAATCAACTTCTCCTGCTGGCAGGATTGCACCTTTACCTATTAAAGGTCTAGGTTGCTTTCTTACAGCTAGGTTTCGAGCATACAAAATAAACTAACCTTTCAATTAACAACTCCTGCTGTGGAATACCATTCCAGCTGCTTATTTGTGCTTTCATAAAATTAATGCAGGCTGCTCCCTCCATCTTCTTTGGTATAGCTGGAAATCTCAGGTTTTCTCTACATGCTCTGTCCTCTAATTCTATTACTTTTTGAAACATCTCTTTCTGAGCAATGTCATATTCAGCCAGCAGTTTCTTCATTTCAGCCTCTGATTTTTGCAGCTTTATCATCTCATCTGAATATCTGTTTAGAGCTTCTTCCATTTTTTTTCCAGCTTTTGTTTGTGCTGATAAACTCCATCAGTGTTTTGTTTAGTTTAACCAGGTCTGTATGCAGTTGTCTTGCATCTTCCTGTAGGTTGTTGGAAGTCATATCTGAAGGTTGCATTGCTTTTTGCTGAACAGCTGCAGAACTTTCTGCAGTTAGTGTTTCTTCCTCAATTTTTGTAGACAATTTTTTCCAGGTATTCTGTATTTCTTTATTTCTGACATCCAGGCAGTGCACTTACATACCAATTACTGAAATTTACCCATAAACAAGTCTACTGGCCTTCCCTTCTGAGTTTCTGTTTTCACACTAGGAGAGCTAGAAACAAGCTGCTAATCAGTGTGCAGCCATTTTAGAATGCCCAAAACTTCACAACATTGAGAAGTTCCAAAGATACCGAACAAGTCAACACACTTGTATATTTTTCACACAACTGCTGCTTTCCCCTTAAAACACATGCAGAATTTGTATAAAAAACAATCAAGCTCAAACAGTAAACATATCCAGTTATAATATTAAGTCATTTTTTATACTTCACCTACTCAAAATTACTCTGAAGATTACCCTGTGTGTATTCACTCAGTGTTTTAACTTGAAAAAACTAGAGGTAGGCTCTCTCCTTGCTCTCTGGATGACTGACACAGAATGCTGGTCTATGTTAGGATTTCAGTCTGTGAGCCTGCATTGAGGGACACAGCTAAAATATCTACCTGTTGAGTCAGTCATGTCAAAGGAACACTCATAAGACGGGCAATTCGGCTTGTTGAAAGTAGACAGGAATACAGACATGTTAACTGAAATGACCTCAAAAATAGGTAATTTTATAACAACTATTCGGGCTATATTCTATTACAATCACTCCTAAGTGGTTTAAACTAGATGAGGGGAGGATATTCATGCCAAGGTTGCGCTCCTCAAGACAGCTTTATAAAGAAAATACAGCTGCGCAAGAACTTACCATAACAGTAGATGTTTTACTGATCATTGTTGCAGCATTCTTAACAAATGGGTTGTTGTTTGCTGATGTCCGGATGGGATACCAAAGCTTCACCTTCTTAGGACGTATGTACTCATGACATCAGCTCTTTAGCACAGGGGTATAAAATCAGACATACATGCGAGATTCTCATGCTCTCTTCTCTCTAAGCCAACAGCGACCTGAAGAAAATCAAGGAAGGAGACTGCTCAGCTAGGAGGGGATTAATTTGAAAAGGATAAGCAAGTCCCCCTTCAGAAAAACTGTAATATCCTGGGATAATGTGTGTGCGCCTGTAAGTGTAAGGCATAGTGTTTGTGGTAGTAGACAGAGAAAAATAACAGAAAGGGGATAAGGTGGGAAGGAAGTAATACTGTAGGACATCAGCTGTCATGGTAAGTTTTTACACAAATGCACAATGTCCCGAGTCACTGCTGCAGTATTCTTAACAGATGGGTGACTCCCAGAACTGTAGAGTGAGAAGGGTGGCAAGCTTAAAGAAAAGGAGAAGACGAACAGTCCAGGAGTCTAGACAGAATAGTACTGGCAAACACTGCCCCGGACCTGGAAAAGGGATTTAGGATATAGTGTTTTGTGAAAGTGTGGACAGATGAGCAGGCAAGCTGCTACTAAAATGGACCTGGTTTACACCCCTTGTAGAAGGCCCCAAATGAGGCCACTGCTCGAGTGGAATGTGCTTTTGGCCATCTGTGTAGTGTCTTTCCATGGTGAGAACAAAAGAAGGAAATAGCCTTTGAGATCTAGCAAGCAATAGTCTGTTTGGAAACTGGTTGTCCTAACCTGGAAACTTAAAAGGTGGAAAACTGAGTGTAAAATTCCACCAATAACCTAAACACCCAGTCAGGTACACTGGTCACGAGGGGAGACCAAGCAAAGCCACAAACCACCAAGGTATGAAAAACTAAATTTAATAAAAATCCAGCACAACAGAAAAATTTAGCACTTTCATTCCACAAGGGAACTTCATCAAAATTGAAAAGATGAGAAAGTGTGGAATAGCCATGACAGCATAGACTTCTCAGACTCTGCGGGCTGAAATCAAGGCCAGGAGGACCACCGTTTTCCAACTGCGTAACTTAAGAACAGCTGAAGCAGATGGCTCAAATCAGGGTAAAGAGTTTTTCCAAAACAAAGTTAAGGTCACAAGGTGGGGCGACAGGTTTACTTGGGGATTTAAGATGTAAAACTCCCCTCAGAAATAGCTTAACCTCTGTCCTAGACAAGAGAGAGGGCTCCAAAGGTAAGCAAGCATTAATAGCAGATAAGTGAACCTTGACGGAAGAATAGGCCAACCTCAAATGTAATAATTCACACAGCTGTTTTAACTCCTGTGGGGAAATCCAATAGAAGGGGTTAGAGTTTGAACTTAAGGCACCAGACTGAGAAGCTCTTCCACTTGGCTGTGTAAAATTTCCTGGCTTCTTGTAGGACTCAAACCACCTCTTCAGAAAAAGTGCATCTTGTAGGGATTAGAATTATGACTGAGTGAGGTTAGATAAAGGAGCTGCCCTTTATGTTGAGTGATCAGATCTGGTTTTGGAGGTATTCTCCAGTAATTTTCCTCTGACAGGTGAAAAAAAATGGGAACCAGAGTTGTCTTGGCCAGAAAGGTGCCTTAGAAGCAGATTCAAGGGGGGGTTATGCATAAAGCAACCTCCCTGTCCACGGGAAAAAGAAGTCATCTGTCCTCCAGGCTAGAGGCGATAGTTTCCTTGTGCAGGAAAGCAGGAGTAGGTGATGTTCGGGGGGAAGCAAAAAGATCCATTAGGGGAGTCCCACACCTGAGCGTTATGGATTTGAAAACCTCTGTACTCTGGGACCATTTATGAGGGTCCCTCCATGTCCGTGCTTAGGGAGCCTGCCAATATGTTCTGCTAAGAGGGCATAAATGTCACTGTAAGTGTTAGATTCAGTTGAGTAGCTAGTTCTTAGAATTCCTGTGCCAGCCTGCACAGGGGTAGGATCTTGCGCCTCCCTGCTTGCTTATGTACCACAGCAACATGGCGTTGTCCATGTGCACCAGCAGGGTGCCTGGTTTCCAATGATGTGAGAAGGTCTGCTGGGCGTATAGTGCTCTCATTTCCTTTGTCACTGTGTTCTTTTAGTACACTTTCAGGCCACTCTCTTTGCACTCTGTGGTCTGCTGTCCAAGTCTCCCATACCACGTCCGAAGCATTTGTAAACTGGACTTGGTTGTGTGGGGTTGGAGTGAATGGAAGACCTGGGTTGACAGTAACCTGGTTTCTCCACCAAGGGAGCTCCTTCTTGATGCAAGGAAGAGGAGGAATAAAGGTATCTAGAGGGTTAGTGTCCTGGGACCACAATGATTTCAGATACCACTGTATTTTTTCATGTGTAGTGAAGTGAGGGGCAACATAAGCATGGTGGCAGCCATGAGTCCCAGGGCTCTGAAGGCTTGTCTGGCTGAACAATGATCCTCTCTGAAAAACATTAAGAGCTTAGTGGCTACAGAAGTGACCTTCTCGTGAGGAATAGAGGCATGCATGACTGATGTGTCCAGGTTGCATCCTAGAAAGGTTAGCTGTTGGGTGGGAATGAGGTGGGCGGTTTTTGTAATTGATAGTGAACCACAAAAGGGTCAAAAGCCACACACTAATGAAGATGCTTGAGGCAGTGTCCCTGGTTAAAGCTGGAGTACAAAGTCATCCAGGTAAGGGAAGATTTGTATGCCCTAAGTGCATCAAAACACCACTACTGAGGCCACACACTTTGTGAAATCCCTTGGAGCTGTGGAAAGACCAAAGGGCAAAGCAGTACACTGAAACTGCAACGACCAAGTAAAGAACCTGAAAAATTTTCTGTAGGAAGGACAGACGGGAATATGCAGATAAGCATCATTTAGGTCTAATAATACCAGAAAAGCTCGAGGAAGTAGTAGGAAGGGTAGAAGAATTTGTAAAGACAGCATTTTAAAAGAGGGAACTCACAGAAAGGAGAGGTCCAAGATAGGTTTCCACTGACTCTCTTTTCTTTGGATAAGAAAGATCCTTGAGTAAAATATCCCTTTCCTAAAAAGACTGAGGGAACCTCTTTTATGACTTCTTCAGGCAGTAAGTCTTGAACAACAGGGTCTATCAGGTGTATGTAGTTTGGTGGTGGTGGTGGTATCCCCCTCCACCGAGATAGGCTGCTTTGCCAAGACAATGCAGCTCTCCTTAATAATTCGAAACGCTTTATTGAAACGAAAGTAAAAACACTTTCGCCTACAGGCTTCTTCAGGCTTAGTACAGAAACTCTTGTCAAAACAACTCCTTTATATAATGATGTCATAACTAACTAAACATGCTTTTGATGCTCAAAGAGCAAAGGTTTTAAAAAGACAGTACTATTCAAGCCTGGCCATAGATGCACAGCTAGGCATAAAATTTGATACATTTGTTCTACAAGTTTAACACATACTGAAACACTATTGTTTTCCACATGGCATAGGAAGAGTAAATCTGAAGGGTCACCTCCTTCTGGCAAACAGACATTTCATTATATGATGCAAATAGATCAGCATTCCCCCTCAGAGTAAATAAATAATACATTTCTTCTCTACAACAGTCCTTTCCTTGTGATACCTTGCCAGGAGATAGCTCAAGAAGATATTTAAAAACCTTTGCCTCCTACAAACTTAACTCAGGACAAGGCCAAAATAATGAACAAATTTAATGAGAAAACTAAATCTTTAGGAAATTACTCTTATCCCACTCATGAACCATGGAAAGTACTCTTTCTGATAGACACCAGGTCTACTTCATGGCATCTGCGAATGCAGCAGCAAAGAAGGTCAAACCCAAGTAGCCTCTCCAAGGCTTCATTCTGAACTGTTTCCATGAATACTATAGCCTTCCTAAAGAAACTACACAAGTCATCTTATGACTAGTCTTTCGGGGATGGGAGTCAGAACAGCCAATGACAAATCCTACAACAAAAAATTTGAAGAAAAGAAAATGGCCTCTGTGAAGGCCTAACATTTGGGTGGGTGGCATGTTAAGGCTTCAGAAAGCCCAAAATGATGGAGATAATACTTTTAGCACATTAAGTCAGGTAAAAAGATATACAGGAGGACTCTTGTGCAAAATCACTTTCAAGTACATTTTGATATGAAATTGCATTGAAAGAGGAAGATCCATGGATAAACATGCTGGAATGGCCAATAAATGAACTTCACCAGAGGAATAAGAAAGGCCATAGGATAACAACTCAAATATTGTAAAAGCAGAGAACAACTAGCACTGAATGGGTGCTAATTATGTTCTTGGCACTAACTAGAAAACTTTCCATTTGCTAATATATGATTTTCCTAGTAGCAGGCTTTCTTGCCTCCATTAGTACCTGTTGCATATCCCCTCAATAAACAAGTGTCTAAAAGGAATTAAGATCCTATCATCCAAGCAGTCGACAAGTTGACTGATGTCAGGGTGTATAAACACTCCTGTTCTTGTGTGAGTAGATCCTGTCTATGAGAAAGCCTGTGGCAATAGCTCCTGGTTACTTCCAAAAGAAGACAGAGCCATGGTTGCATGGATCAGAAGGCAATGAAGGATGCCTGTAGAGTAAAATTGTGCTGTGAAGCTATATCCCAAGCTAACAAGGTTAGTCTGCAAAAGGGGCATGACCTGATTCCCATTGCTTGTTGATGTACCACATGACTATGGTATTGTCTGTAACAACTTGGATGAGCTCCTGGGATGAGCTCCTGGGATGAAAGACAACTCACAGAGTTGACTACCTTCATCAGGGTAAGCATCTCTAATGGCCGTGTGCTTGTGTCTGGCCTTGATGTTCCACACCCCCTGCACTTTTATCCTTCCTGAAACTGCTCCCTAAGCAAAGTCTGAGGTGTCTGTGGTGACTGCTTTGGAACAGGGAGGGAGATGGGGATACCTGGAGTTAAAGATTTTTGTCTCCGCCAAATGTTTTCTCTTCTAATAAATCCCAGTATTGGGATTTGAAGACAAAAGGTGATGGTTCTGGGACCAAACAGACTTCAGATACCAACGTATCTAACTCTTATGGAGTCTTTCATGAAAATCATAGAAACTATGAGACCCAAAATCCTGACCAAAGTCTGAGTAGGAAACCTTAGAAATAGATCTATATAGAGATCTATTTTTTTTCCTGTGGAAGAAAAGCTCTTTGAACTGAGGTATCTAGTGACATCTCAGGAAGATGATCCCATGTGAAGGAGTCAAGACTTCTGAATGTTATCTTGGAATCCCAGTGTGTAAGAGATCACCCAGAAGAGACTTCCCATCATTTTGGAAAAGGCTGCAAAGATAAGCAGTTCCTTTAAATATGGAAAAAAAGTGGACACCCTGTAGCCTGCAATAAGTTATACCCAGAACTAGACTCTTGTGAATAATCTATATGCAGTGGATGCTACAAAGGCTAAGGCAGAGAATTAATAATGGGAACCAGACACAGAGAACCTTAAAAAAATGCCTGAAGTCTGGATGAATAGGGATGTGACAAAAAACACAGAAGAGGGCAAGACCACATTGTTTCATGGTATTTCAGTCAATAAGGAAACAACTTCTAGAGCTAGATGGATTTAAAATAACAGATTGCTTAGTGTAGATTACAAAGTTGCTCGACATAATGGCAGTCTCTCTCTCTCTACAGGATGTCATTCACAATGAAATGAGAAGGCTGGCTGAAGAGAACTTCAACATGATGGAATTTCTAAGCTCATTCTTCACAGAGAAGAGCCTCAGTTCAGCCATCTTCTGCGGGCACATGCCTAAACCTGTAGTCTTAGCTACAGCATCTGTACATTCAAAATGCAGTGGCTCCAAGGAAACTCACTCTAAGCCATAGGGCCCTGACTACTACCTTACTTAAGCCCAGGCATAGGGCAAGAGGAAAGCTTTTCCAGAGCCTAGTTCTCTAGAGAGGACCAGAAAAAGTACAGTTTTGTACCTACCATAAATGTAGATGTTCGAGTGCTCATACAGCTGCAGTCATTGCAGATGGGTTATCCTGCCGTCAGGCGGGTCCTCGGTCAGCCGAATTCCAAAGTCTAGGTCCGGCATCGGTTGTCGCTTCTTCCCTGACGTCAGTGCGGCAGGGGTATAAAAGAGGCAGCCAACGCCATTTTCTTCAGTTTTTCTTGCCCCAGATGTCAGGTGCCCCCAGAAGGAAGGCAAAACAAAGTTATGCAAACATGCAATACAGAATAATCAAAAAACAGTAGTTGCAAGCAAATACACCATAAGAGAATACCCCAAATAGGTTGTATGATAAGGTGTTTGTCATAAGGCTTGTCCTAAGAGGGGACGGAGGGGGGGTAACCTGGACTGCAGCTGTATGAGCACTCTAACATCTACATTTATGGTAGGTACAAAACTGTACTATGTTCATCGTGCATACAGCTGCAGTCATTACAGATGGGAAGAATCCCAAAGCTAAGTAGGGGTGGTAGGCACTAAGTGGAACTAGGAGGAGTGAGGATGCCCTGCAAGACTGCTGTGGCAAAACCCGCTCTAGACTTAGAGAATAGTGGGAGGTGATAGTGCTTGGAGAAAGTGTGCACTGAACTCCAGGTGGCTGCTTCCAAAATGTCCTTGGTAGGGACCCCCCTGAGGAAGGCTGCAGAGGTAGCTGTGGCTCTGGTGGAGTGGGATCTGATGCATGCAGGCACAGTTTTTCCATGAAATGAGTAACAAAAGCGTATGCAGTGGGCTATCCATTTTGAAATTGTCTGTTTGGAAATGGCCTTTCCTTGAGCACCTGCAGCACAGGACACAAAGAGTTGCTCAGATTTCCTGAATGGCTTTGTCCTGTCCAAACAGTAACGAAGTTGTCTGTGAATGTCCAAGGAATGTAGTAGTCTTTCCCCTTTGTTTTGTGGATTAGGATAAAAGGTAGGTAAGTGGATAGTCTGATTCAAAGCTACACTGGATACTACCTTTGGCATAAAGGTAGGGTTGGTTCGTAAGGAAACTCTGTCCTGATGGAAAATGATGAATGGTTGCACAGCCATGAGGGCCTGTAGCTCCGAAACCCTGCATGCTGAGGTGATAGCCAGACGAAAGGCTGTTTTCCATGACAAGTACTGTTAGTTCTGTTGAAGAAACTGGCTCGAAGGGAGGAAGGGTCAGCTTTTCCAATACGAAGTTGAGGTCCCAAGCAGGGACTGGTGGTTTCCTTGGGGGTTTTATATTCTTTGCCCCTCTGAAGAACTGCCTTAAGAGAGGATGAGAGAATAAAGGAGGATCTGTGTTGTATTGTGCAGAAATGGCTGAAGCGTGGATCTTGATGGAGGAGAAGGAAAGTCCATTGTTTAACATCTCAGCTAGGTACTGTAAAATTTTGTGGTATATTTATTACCCAAGGATTCTGGCCCTTTTCTTGATTCCAGGCACAAAATCGTTTCCATTTGGCGGAGTAGGCTTTTCTAGTAGAAGGTCTTCTGGCCTCCAAGACGACATCCTGCACCTCCTTGGAGAGGATTATCCGTTGGGAAATCAAGGAATTCTCCATGCAGCTAGATTTAGGGTTTTGAGCTGGCTATGAAGGGTTTTGTAGTTGTGCTGGGACAACAGAAGAGGGACTCTAGGTAAGATCCATGGTGGGGAATGTGTCAGGCTCTTCAGGAGCGGATACCAGTGTTGTCTTGGCCACTCTGGAGCAATGAGAATCATTTTCGGCCTCTCTGCTCTGGCTTTTAATAGAACTTTGGGCAGCAGAGGAAGAGGCGGGAAGGCATAGACTGTCAATGTCGTCCAACTGAAGGAAAGTGCGTCCACTTTCCAGGCCTGTGGATGATAGGTCCATGAACAAAATTTTTTCAACTGGCAATTTCTGTGGGTAGCAAAGAGATCTATGTCTGGCTGTCCCCATGCCTGAGTTATCTTTGTGAAAACTTGAGGATGCAACTTCCATTCGTGTGGATCTGTCATATTTCTGCTTAGGTTGTCTGCCAGTGTGTTTTCCTTCCCTGGCAGGAATTGTGCCTGTAGTTGAATTTGCAATTCCAGTGCTGTGTTCCATAGGGTCATGGCTTGCCTGTTTGTTTATGTACCACATCACTGTAAAGTGTTGTCTGTCCTTATCAATAGCTGGCATGGATGCAGTAGGTCTTTGAAGGTCATAATAGCATTTTGCACGGCTAGCATTTCCTTTTGGTTGATGTGTAGGTGCTTTTCGGGTCCATTTTCCCTGAATGCACTGATCTGTCATGTGTGCTCCCTAGGCGTAGTCTGAGGTGTCTGTTGTGATGATTTGAGTTGCTTGAGGTACACAGAAAGGAAGACCTGCGTTTCTTTGGCAAGCCTGAGCCCACCACAAAAATTCCTTTTGAAGGCATGGAATGAGTGGTATAATTGCTTCCAAGCTGTGGCTGTGTTGAGACCATAAGTTTTTTAGGTACCATTGAAGTTTCCTCATATGCAGCTTTGCACATGGGATTAGTAGGATGCAAGATGCCATGAATCCCAGAGCCTGCAGGACTTTCCTTGCAGTTAGCCTGGTGAAAGTTGCCATTTTTCTGAAGTAATGAGGCAGTTGCCCTTGTTTGTCTGGCGTGAGGTAGGCCATCTGGGTGGTTGTATTCAAGCTGGCACCCAGGAAAATTATTTGTTGAGAGGGTATTAGTTTTGATTTCTTTTTGTTGACTGTGTATCCCAGGAAGTTCAACAGTTTTATTACAAACGCCAGGTGCTGCAGTAGTATGTCCTTGCTGTCCGCTTGGATCAGGCAGTCGTCCAGATATGGGTAGATTTGCATCCCTTGTAGTCTGCAGAAGGCGATTACTGCTGCCAGGCATTTCGTAAACACTCTGGGCACAGTAGATAAGCCAAAGGGCAATGCAGAGAATTGGTAATGGGTTGAACCTGCAAGAAATCTGAGGTATCTTCTGCAATCTCGTCTGATAGGGACATGCAGGTATGCCTCCTTGAGGTCCAATGTTACCAGTCAGGACTCCTTGCCCAACATGGGAAGAAGCTGCTGTAATGTGAGCATCTTGAATTTTGGCACCTGTAGATATGTGTTTAGGATGGATAGGTCTAAGATCTTTGTCTTTCCTTGGTACCAGGAATAGTCTGGAATAAAACCCTTGACCTTGTTCTTTTGCAGGTACATCTTGAATCGCTTTCATGTCCAAGAGAGCTGAAATTTGTTTTTGTGCCTCTGCCCTTTGATTTTGTGGCAGGTTTGGCATGCCTCTCATTTTTGGAAGCGTGTGAAAGTGGAACCTGTAGCCTCTGTCTATAATGTCCAGAATCCATTTGTCTTTTGTAACAATATGCCAATTTTTTGAGAATAATGCCAGTTTTCCGCCCAAAGGTGCTGCCATTAAAGCTTTGCTTGGCAGGTGTAGGGGGAAGTCATTGTGTCTGTTTTCTAAAGGACTGTGATCTATCTTCTCCACCTCTTGGGGTTGGTGCTTGACACTGTCTGGCTCTGAAAGATCCTTCAGGTTGCCCTCTACCCCTTGGGTGTCTGTATCTGCCCCTTTGAGGTCTGTCCGTGGCTGGAAAGGACCAATTTTTTGAAGGCCAGTTTCTGCTGAAACGTGGAGGTTGTATCTGTAGGAAATCTTTTACTGTTTGCATTGATTTCGCTTTTTCCTCCATTTTCTTTAGTACCTCCTCAGCTTTAACACCAAACAATACATCTTTTTGAAGAGGTGCATCTAATAATTTAGCTTTGACATGATCTGGTAAGGTTTGCTCTTTGAGCCAAGCATGCCTACGTATAACAGACCCCGTAACAGCAGCTCTACATGAGGCCTCTAAAGCATCAAAACCAACTGCAAGGTATGTTTACCCACTTGCTCTGCACCATGCAAAAAATCCTGCAACTCTTTTAAATCTGGTTGTTCTGGTTGTGTCATCATGCTTTTCAGCTGAGATATCAAAAACTGTTGATACTTTAACATAAGGAACTGACAGTTTAATGCCCTCATGGTTAAAGTGGCCGAGGTGTACACCTTTTTCCCCTACCTTTCTAAAGCTCTGGAATCTCTCTCTGAAGGTAATGGGTTTTTAGCAGTAGAGGCCTTAATTCCCTTGGGACCCTGTGAAATAGTTTCTGGGTCAGCAGTATGGCTTTTATATAGGAACTGGTGAGAATCAGGAACCCGGTAATACCTGTCTGGTTTAACAGGAGCTGGAGGCAAAGAATCTGGAATAAGGCTGGCTTCTGCGTACACATCATCCAATATATCTAAAACAGGAGGGATAGCCAGGGGCCTATGCTGGGGGAGCAGAAGAAATTCCCTGAGCCTTTTCTTGGAATCTGAGTAATCTTGGCCTTCCCAGTGAAAGTGTTCCCTCAATGTATGCAGGGTTTCCCCAAAAGAGTAGTCCTCAGGGGGAATAGACTCGAGGGAATAGACTCCTCTGCATCAGAGTCTTCAAATGGAGAATAGGCATAATCCTGGTCCGCAGATAGTTCTGAGGTAATAGAAGCTTGATCTGAGGAAGGGTAGTTTTCCTCTAATCTGGGCCTTTTGTCAGAGGGGGGTTGAGAACCCCTGATAAGAGTAATCAAATCCTCAGCCATTTTAAGCATCTGCTTTTTAGGCATGGGGCCTTGAGAGGGGGTCAGAGGAACGTGTTTTTTGGTTTTCATGGCTGCTTTAGATTTAGTGAAGGCTTTAATAGAGAAGGAGGTAGGCCTGAAGACACCTTGAGCAATGGCTGGCCTGTCTAAATTCTGAGTTTCCCCGCCAAGAGTGGCGTCGGTATCTGCAGTAGGAATGGGGACCGAGGAGCCTGCAACCTCGGGTACTGAAGACACCGGTAATGTAGTGTCATCGGTACTCAGGGGCTGCGTAGGCGCCTCGCTGAGTACCGGAGACCCGGTAGTCGGCCTTCGCGTGGTCTCAGTAGACAGTGCGGACCTCGTATGTCTGTCCTTATCTTTGCGTCTTTTGCTCAAAAGTGGAGTCGGAGTATCCGACGACATAATATAATTAAATTTTTTTGCCAAAAAAGTGAAGGGCAAACTCCGCCCGGCACTTAATAGTGCGCTTGTTGAATCTAGTACAAAAACGGCAGGCCGAGACGTCGTGATCTGGGCTTAAGCAAGGTATACAGAAAGAGTGGAAATCCTTATGCGCAATTTGCTTCCCACATGAAATGCAATTATTAACTTTGTCTGACATCGGTCTGAGGCAAGAAAAGTTTCCCCAACGGGGTACTTAGCTTTCAAGAAGACTTCGGCTGAAATACTTTCGTAAATCACAGGAGCTGGCCGACCGGCACTTGCGAACTGCTTCTGCTTCGGGCATCGTGCGGCAAGAAAGACTGGAGAAAATGGCATCGGCTGCCTCTTTTATACCCCTGCCGCACTGACGTCAGGGAAGAAGCAGCGACAACCGATGCCCGACCTAGACTTTGGAATTCGGCCGACCGAGGACCCGCCTGATGGCAGGATAACCCATCTGTAATGACTGCAGCTGTATGCACGATGAACATCAGGCAAGGCTAGCAGTTGAAAAAATTGACTCAATTTAAGTACTACCCTTCTAAAAACTCAGAATCCCCCTCCCCCCATGTCAAGCATCCACGAACCAAATTAAAACAGATGGCTACCAAAAAAGGTAAAGGTTAAGATACAACTTTGGGATCAAGCATGGAAGGCCTGAAAATAAACTAAAAGAACACAGTAAAAAAAAAAAAAGCTTCATTATCCTGCACTACCTTGCAAAAAAAAAGGTATCAGAGGGCACAAGACTGTGTAGCTTCAGAAAGTACAGTTTTGTACCTACCATAAATGTAGATGTTCAAGTGTTCACCCTGCTGCAGTCATCACACTTGGGTTATCCTGTAGTCAGGCGGTCTTGCAGTCGGCCGGAATTCCAAAGTCTTGGTCCGGCGTCGGTTGCTGTCGCTTCTTCCCTGATGTCAGTGCGCCAGGGGTATATATATATATATATATATATATATATATATATATATATATATATTGCAACAGACGCCATTTTCTTCAGTTTTTCTTGCCCCAGATGTCAGGTGCCCCCAAAAAGGTGGTCAGTAATTAGTACCAAATTAAGTAACCTCTGCACAAACACAAAATCCCTTCAGCTATAAGCAAATACATCAGTAAGGTATTGTAGAGATTTACCCAGTAGATCAGAGGGGATGGAGGGAGGGTAACCTGGACTGCAGCAGGGTGAACACTCGAACATCTACATTTACGGTAGGTACAAAACTGTACTATGTTCGTGTTACCCTGCTGCAGTCATCACACTTGGGTTGAGTCCCAAAGCTAAGGATGGGAGGAGGTATCATAGAGGGTTAGTGGAGGCTATAAGGCCCTGCAGAACTGCAGTGGCGAAGCCCGCCCTAGTCTTACGAGTAAAAAGAGGTAAGTGATAGTGTTTGGTAAAGGTGTGTACTGAACTCCAAGTTGCAGCTTCTAAAATCTCCTTGGTTGGAATCCCCCTGAGAAAGGCTGTAGAAGTAGCTGTTGCCCTGGTAGAGTGGGACCTAATGGTAGCAGGAACTGGTTTTCCATGATGGGTATAACAGAAACGTATGCAATGACCTATCCATTTGGAAATGGTTTGCTTTGATTTAGCCTTCCCTTGAGAAGCTGTAGCATAGGATACAAAGAGCTGGTCAGTTTTTCTGAAAGTCTTAGTTTTGTCCAAGTAGTAACGAAGTTGCCTGTGAATGTCCAAGGAATGCAGGAGTCTCTCCCCTTTGTTCTGTGGATTTGGGAAGAAGGTGGGTAAGTGGATGGTTTGATTTAAAGCCACACTGGAAACCACCTTAGGCATAAAGGAAGGATTAGTTCGTAAAGAAACTCTGTCTTGATGAAAAATGAGGAAAGGTTCCACTGCCATTAGTGCCTGTAGCTCTGAGACCCTTCTAGCTGAAGTTATTGCTAGCAGCAGAGCAGTCTTCCAAGATAGGAACTGAAGATCTGCAGAGAAAGCTGGTTCAAAGGGAGGTAGCGTTAGTTTTCCAGAACAAAACTGAGGTCCCATGTTGGTGAAGGAGCTCTCTTGGGTGGTCTAATGTTTTATGCCCCTCTGAGGAACTGCCTTAGAAGTGGATGCGAAAATAAAGGTGGATCAGTGTTGTAATGGGCTGAAATAGCTGAAGCATGGATTTTAATGGAGGAGAAAGAAAGTCCTTTGTGCAACATCTCAGTTAAATACTGTAGAATGTGAGGCTGAACTGTGTCTTGGCCTTTAGCTTGGTTCTAGGCACAAAACCTTTTCCAGCCTTCCTGGTGCTTGGCCTCCTGGCTTCCAGAATAACATCCAGAACTGCTTGGGAAAGAGGAGCTGGCTGGATCTTAGTTGATTTGCCATGCAGCCAGATTTAAGGTTTTGAGCTGGCTGTGAAGAATCTGATTGTTTTGTTGTGTGAGCAAATGTGGAATTTGTGGCAATATCCATGGTGGGCCGTGGGCCATATTCCTCAATAGCGGGTACCAGTGCTGGCATGGCCAGTCTGGGGCTATGAGAATCAGTCGTGGTCACTCCTTTTTGACTTTCAGAAGTACCTTTGTGAGGACAGGCAATGGAGGGAAGGCATATACTGTCAGGTTTTTCCAACTGAAAGAGAGAGCGTCCACTTTCCAAGCTTGATGGTGAAGTGTCCTTGTACAAAATTTTGTTAGTTGATAGTTTTGAGGACTGGCAAACAGGTCTATGTCTGGAAGGCCCCGTTTTTGTTATCATTGCAAATATTTGTGGATCTAGTTTCCACTCGTGGGGATCCTTGATGTTTCTGCTGAGGTCGTCTGCCAATGTGTTCTTGTGTCCTGGCAGGAACTGAGCTTGTAACTGAACTTGGTAAGCCAGAGCTGTGTTCCATAAGATCACTGCTTGCCTGCATAGAGGGTAGGAATGTGTACCCCCTTGTTTGTTTATGTACCACATAACTGTAGTGTTGTCCGTCTTTATTGTTAAGTTGTCCTGGATGTAACAGATCCTTGAAAGCGGTCAGAGCTTTCTGTACAGCTAGCATCTCTTTTTGATTTATGTGCAGATTCCTTTGATCTGCAGTCCATACGCCTTGAACGCACTGTCCTGCCATGTGTCCCCCAGGCGTAATCTGATGCATCTGTTGTGATAGTTTGCCTGGCTGGGGGCAAGGTGAAAGGCTGACCCTTGTTGAGGTGACATGCCTGTGACCACCTTAGAAATTCATGTTGTAGGCAGGGAATGACAGATATCATTGTGTCCAAGCTGTGGCTGTGTTGAGACCATACGCTTTTTAGGTACCACTGTAATTTCCTCATATGCAGCTTTGCAAATGGTATTATTAGAATGCAAGATGCCATGAAGCCCAAAGCCTGCAGAATTTTTCTTGCAGTTAATCGAGTCTTGTTGCCATTGTTTTGAAATATTGAGTCAGTTGTAGTTGCTTGTCTGGCGTAAGATAAGCCTTCTGGGCCATTGTATTCAAGTTGGCACCCAAGAATGTCATATTTTGTGAGGGTACTAGTTTTGACTTCTTTTCGTTCACTGTGTACCCCAGGCAGTTTAGTAGATGTTTTACAAAGGCCAGATGATGTAAGAGAATGTCCTTGCTTTCTGCTTGGATGAGGCAGTCGTCCAGGTATGGATATATTTGAATTCCTCTTTGTCTGCAGTATGCAATTACTGGTGCCAGGCATTTTGTGAAGACTCTGGGCGCAGTAGATAAGCCAAAGGGCAGTGCAGAGAATTGGTAATGGGTTGAACCTGCAATGAAACGGAGGTATCTTCTGCAACTTTGTCTGATAGGGACATGCAGGTATGCCTCCTTGAGGTCCAACGTTACTAGCCATGCTTCCTTGCCCAACATGGGAAGAAGCTGCTGTAGTGTAAGCATCTTGAATTTGGGTACTTGTAAGTGTTTAGAATTGAAAGGTCCAGAATTGGTCTCCAGGCACTGTCCTTTCTGGGCACTAGAAAGAGTCTTGAGTAAAATCCTTGGCCTTGCTCTCGAGTAGGTACCAGTTGAATGGCTCTCATGTCCATGAGAGCTGTAATTTGCTTTTGTGCCTCTGCCCCTTGATTTTGTGGCAGGTTTGGCATTCCTCTTTTCATTAGCAAGGTGTGAAAATGGAATCTGTATCCTCGTAAAATTATGTCTAGGACCCATTTTTCCTTTGTGACAATGTTCCAGTTGTCTGAAAAAAGTGTGAGTTTTCCTCCCAAGGGAGCTGCCAAGAGTATTGCTTGGCCAGATGAGGTGCAAGTCATTGAGTTTGCCTTCTGGTGGATTGGGACCTGTCTTCTCCTCCCTTCTGTGTTGTAGTGCCCCATTGGAGAGGTTTGTACTGGGCTTGTGGTTGTCCTCTGCCCCTTGGACGTCTGTATTTACCCCTCTGTGGTCTGTCAGAAGCTGGAAAGGACCAATTTTTTGTTGGCCAGTTTCTGCTGAAGCGAGGGGGTTGTACCTGTAGGAAATCTTTGACTGTCTGCATAGATTTTGCCTTATCCTCCATTTTCTTTAAGACGACTTCTGCTTTAACTCCAAAAAGAACATCCTGCTGTAAGGGAGCATCTAGAAGTTTTGCTTTAACATGATCAGGCAGAGTTTGTTCCTTTAACCAAGCATGACTACGTATAACAGACCCAGTGACAGCTGCTCTGCAGGAGGCCTCCAAAGAATCAAACCCACATTGTAAGGTATGTTTGCCCACCTGTTCAGTGGTGTGCAACAGATCCTGTATTTCTTTCAATTCAGACTGTTGAGGGAGAGTGGTTATTCTTTGCTTTAACTGAGAGATTAGGAACTGCTGATACTTAAGCATGTGAAATTGGCAATTTAGTGCCCTCATAGCTAGTGTGGCTGAGGTGTAAACCTTTTTCCCCACCTGTCTAGTGCTCTGGAACCCCTCTCAGAAGGTACAGGGTTTTTAGCCATAGAAGCCTTAGCCCCCTTGGGACCCTGGGAGATAGTCTCTAGGTCAGCTACAGGGCTTTTGTAAAGAAATTTGTGGGAATCAGGCACTCTATAGTATCTGTCAGGCTTAGCCGGAGCAGAAGGTAGAGAGTCTGGATTCAAACTGGATTCTAAGTAAACATCATCCACAATGTCCAAAACTGGTGGGATGGCAAGTGGTCTGTGTTGGGGGAGTAAAAGAAACTCTCTGAGCCTTTTATTCAAGTCAGAGTAGTCCTGACCTTCCCAGTGAAAATGCTCCCTCATAGTGTGTAAAGTTTCCCCCAAAGGAATAGTCTTCAGGAGGAGAAGCTGAGGGAATAGAATCCTCAGCATCAGAATCTTCATAAGGGGAGAAAGAGTAATATTGGTCCTCAGAGGAGTCAGAAGAAATGGAGACTTGTTCAGAGGATGCATAATCTTCCTCTTGTCTAGGCCTTTTGTCAGGAGGGGGCTGGGAACACCTGATTAAAGAGATCAAATCTTCAGCCATTTTGAGCATCTGTTTCTTAGGCATGGGGCCTTGAACAGGGGAGTGCAGTCCTTTTAGATTTAGTAGGAGCCTTCGTCTTAGAAAACGTTTTAATGGTGAGCGTCGTCAGTCTGAAAACGCCTTCAGAAACCGATGGCGTTTCTATAGCACTGTCTTATGCAGCAATGTCGTCGGTAGGGCCTGAACTAAATGGCTGCGTCGGCCTGGTGCATTCCGCCAAAATTTCCATAGCGGTCTTGGGTTCCAGATCTGCGGTAGTCAGGGGCTGCGTTGGAGCCTCACTGAGGACCGGAGACCGGACTAGCCGAGGCCTCGGAATCTGGCTTAGGCCTGGGCTGTCTGTCCTTATCCTTGCTTTTTTTGTGTACGCCGGTAGTCGGTTGCTCCGACGGCATGGTGTAGTTAAATTTCCTACCGAAGTAGTGTTGTGCGAAATCAAAGCGTCTTTTAAAAGTACGCTTATTAAACCTAGCACAAAAACGACAACTAGTGACGTCATGGTCTGGGCCTAGGCAAGGTATGCAGTAAGAATGAAAATCCTTATGCGGTATTTGCTTCCCACAAGAAATACAATTGTTAACTTTTTCTGACATCGGTCTGAGGCAACAAAAGTTTCCCCAACGGGGTACTTAGCTTTATAGAAGACTTCGGTCTGAAATTCGAATTCGAAAATCTCAGGAGTCGGCCGACCGGCACTTGCGAACTGCTTCTGCTTCGGGCACCGCGCGGCAAGAAAAACTGAAGAAAATGGCGTCGGTTGCAATATATATACCCCTGGCGCACTGACATCAGGGAAGAAGCAACAGCAACCGATGCCGGACCAAGACTTTGGAATTCCGGCAGACTGCGGGACCGCCTGATGACAGGATAACCCAAGTGTGATGACTGCAGCAGGGTAACACGATGAACGCCTAGCAAACTACTGTTTTTAATCAACCAAAAAAAAATAGCACTCAATTAATCCAACTGATTGGCAGAGACAAGAAAAAAAATAATCAAAGCAACACATACACACATACACAAAGGTCCATTTAATTAGCAAACCTTCCACAGCAACATGTACAGAGACAAAGAACCACTTCCTTACTGAATTCAGCTATTTCTCTCCCATGCCACCTAAGCTCTCACCTTAGATTCTAACTCCCACCAACTTAACACCACAATTCTACTGCAAAGCAGTACCTACAACAGAACCTGAAACCACACTTAAAAGATCCTTGACAGCCCCCCGGGACATGGACAATCTTCAACCCGGTTCGTCAAGGCATGTTCTGCGCATATACTCTACGCACTTAAACTAATCCATAACCAGTTTCATAAAACATGAGAACACACCATCATTAAGCCCATTCCATAAATAAAAACAAAAACTTCACGTGCTGCTTTGATTCGAAGCCCAAAGCTATAATTGCAACACCTGAAAATATAAACTCTGATTATATAGCTTCCTAAGGTCTGCTATCCAGAATGTAGCATGAATTCTGGGCAAATTTCAGCAGTACAACATCCTTTTGCACTTTAACAGATGTTATCCTAAGTAGGACACCCAAAGGCCAACTGTGACATCTCCACACTGGGCCAGTAATCAAAGAACCTGAATCCTCACCTCTGACAGCGGAAAGGGATGTTCACTTGTAATACACATGGATAAATTTAGTATTTCCGGATGCAGACCTCTCTGCATCAAGCACAATTTCTCTTAAGAGCACACAGGGAATGCAGTCAGCCCAGGGTCTGGACTTCTCTGTCTCCCTCTATGTCCCCTATAAGACTCCCTACTGGACCAGCTGTAGGGTTAGGTCCTCAGCAGTGTGTCCAAGCCAAGTCCTCCAGCACCCTCTCTGTGAAACCAGTGCTTCATATGTCCCTGCTCCAAGTAGCTGACACACAGAGATTTGATTTTTCATACATGCACAAACACACACCTGGGAACAGATGGCACAGACTTACCTGCTGTGTCCCCTTCTGCCCATAGTAGAAGGTAGTTATCACTGCCACCAGGCACTCCGCAATCAGCTACTCTAAGGCCCTTACAGTGTGTCCAATTATACGTCTAATATTAATACTAATACAAATGGTAATAGTTGACCAAGACAGCTAGACCTTCTGCAGTGGCCCATACCATGTCACCAAATAAATATAAGCACTCTCAAAGCTTTCTAAAAGGACCAGCCACAATAAAAGTTTTAAGTATATTTAACAACAAATAAAAGAACATGAAAATACTGAATATATATTTACAATAAACCACAGAGTTCAAATCACTGGAAATATTGAAAACATTGGACAGACTCAGACAAAGAAAAACAATACCTAAACTAAGCTTCACTATATTTTCTTGACTGAACCTAGGAGAATTACTATTCCCTACTTAAGAGAGTAAGGTAGATGATGTGGTGAATCGTCCTTGTCAGGCCCAAGACAGAATACTCAATATTAAGAGACTTCCCACTGTAATATCCAAAACATTTTCCAAGATGGCTGGCAGAATGACCTCATCTGGTCACCTGACTAAGTTCTCACAATATCCCCCTCTGAAACCGAGAGAGGAATTTAGCATAATCAGATACCATACACATCTAAATGTTTATCGCAGTGCTCTGGAGTCATGAAACAGTTACAGTACTTCCCCTCTTCTTTACGGAGGCTATTAAACAATGGCCTCTCTCAGACCTACTGACTCCAGTTCCATTCAGCACAGTGGGGTGCTGTGTTGATGGCTTAACAGCTAATTTAATTTCAAGGATGATCCAAAACTAACTGGACTGAGATCAACTGCTTCTCTTCCCGTGTTCTTTGCTAACATACATGCATACAGTCTCACAAATATATTCCTTCTCTGTCCAGCAGGCCTCACTGTTTATTACAGTTTTTAACACTAGCAACTTTACAAACACATTTTGATTTTCAAATGTCATCCAGTTCTAATACATTTGCAACATAAGCATCTGTATAAATCAGTTTGACATTCAAAAGCCATACAGTTCTAATATATTTGTTAACATACGCATCTTGTAGAACTCAGTTTGATACTCAAAGGACATCATTCTTTACAGAACTTCAGTGGGCTATGCTGGCACTAGCCCATATCACAACTAACAAAAGCAGTATTTGTAGATATCTCAAAATAGTGTGTGTTTGACCAACATCTCTTCCTAGCAGCCCTGCTATTATAAGGAAGAACTAAAGTTTGCTAACGGTTCAATGGCTTTCTTTCAAGCTGAAAATTCAATGTGAAAGTTGATTCCCTCACCCTATTCAGAGCTTCCTGACTCAAGGGAAAATCCCAGGGTTATTTTCTTTCACCAATATTTTTTCCCTTTATATAAACAGATGGCCAACAGACAATCCCCTACCCTGTACCATTCTTTTACCCATATAACAAGCGTCCTCATACCAAAATATTAAACTCCCTTTACAACAAAGCCTAACCCTTGCCAACTGGCTAAACTAAACCAATACTGAATCAAATTTAAATTAAATTTGATATCTTACAAAAACTAAGATCTCTGCTTTACTGCTGTCGATCCCCTCCAAAGCCTATCTGAAAATATTATTTCCTTCAGACACCTAGGATTCTGGCTGGACCAGAACCCAAGCTTCCAGCTATACATCAATAAAACCATCAGCTAAAATGCAGTACACCTTTTTGTGGGCATAGAAAATTTCACACTTTTTATCCCCAACAGGCAAAGAAGCCATATGTGACAGTATCTTCATAACCCAAACAGAGTACAGTCTTCCTATTACAGTATCCACTTTAAAGAACCTTACCACCCTACAAACACTCTCCTAATACAGGTTGACTCATCTCATTAGCACAAAGAAATGAACTGCCTGGCAGTCCAACAAAAAGATCTTTTAGGTTTCCCCACTTTTCAAGCTACTAACCAAATATGCATTGTTTGACGGCAGATTCACATATGAAAGAGAACACACATTCTCATATCACAGCCTGATTATATACACCTAAGCCATATCCCCACTCAAAAAAATGTACCAACTACATGTTCTCTATTCCAGAAACCAAATTCCAGAAGACAATTCTCCCATCCATTGCATAATGAGCCACTATTTCAAAGTTCAGGAAACGTCTCACATAGCACCTAATACAAGTAGCAGTGTGTCACTGTTTTAACAACACTAGAATAACCTAAACTCCACAGGTAAACCATCCTCAACCAACAGCACTGTTGACAAAATGTTAAGAGTGAACCTCCCAGACACACCAACACATATCATAGCCCTCAAAAATAACTCTTAAGGGAGGATAGGCAAGTAGATTAAAGTAAAACTTCAGTCCAAACTTCAGTTATTATGAATATCTACACTGAAGGAACAATGTTCACATCACCTATTTTGTACATGAATACTATTTTTTTCAAGTGAGTAACATGATTACTCTATTTATCATTTATACTTTGGAACTTTTATTTTGTTTACTCTTGAGCTATCTGAATGTATTACTGGTACGTGTTTTGAAGGCAGTATCTCATTTTCTTGCACTCATTCACCCAGGCTAAGTTTGAAAAAAGTCCTTAAGGGATCAGCATTCTGCACCAGTCAAAAAATTTAAATAAAATAAAGGACTCCTAACTTTGATGTAGTAGAGGACCACACTTCTTAGCAACCCTCATCCAGGACTTAACACTCCTTATACAGATGCCAGGTAGTAAATTACTGTGGTTGCTGAGCTGTGTCATGAACCAAAATGCAAATAAAGTTAGCAAAAGTATGTTTGGTCAAGGACTTTTTCCAATTAGCTGTGGGCTTTTAAACCATCTTTCTTTCTCGATCACAGAAAATCAGTCAGGGTGCTTCCACTCTACTGCATAATGACATCCTTGATGACCAGCTCAATGGGACTGGGGTGACCAAGGGCCCTTCTTTCTCCAGATACGTATTTAGGCATTTCTGACACGAAGGAATGATTGCCAGAGGCCAGTTGATTTTATATAAAAAAAAAAAAAAAAAAGAGAGAGAGAGTTATGTACTTACCATAACTTGGCATCCGTGCTATCCAGTGTCATTATTCCTCACAGATAGGTCTAGGATCCGACCTCTGATCTGAGCTGGCCATGTCTCAGATAGACAAAGAGCTCAAGCTCCTCCCATAATCCCCTGCTACCCTCTAACCCTCAGACCAAGTTTGCTAAATTAGGTGAAATGCAGACACATACCTCTCAACTGTCCCTGATTTTCAGGGACGTCCCTGATTTTGACTGAAATTTTAGCTCTCTCTCTCTTAATCCCTCCTAAAACTAGTGACTTTTGGAGGAAAGGTGGTGAATTACACTTAATAAATAATGACAATAATTAAGAGTTATAGACTTCTTTTACTTCAGAAAATGTGTATTAATTCACATGATCTGATTCTGTCAATGTTTCAAGTTAATAGCACTAATATTTTATAAGTGTCCCTGACTGTCCCTAATTTATTCTTGACTTGTCCCCGATTCTGTTGAACTTTGTCCCCGATTGGTTGAGAGGTCTGCACACACCTGAAAGAGAAGTCAAAAGAAAAACTTTCCACCAGATCCAAGTCACTTCAGCCTCACCAGGCCTACCAGAAGAAAGGGAGGAGGACAGGAATGTCAGAAATGACGACACTGGATAGCACAGATGCCAAGTTATGGCAAGTACACAACTCTCTATTTGACGCTGTCTCATTATTCCTCACAGATGGGTCAGAATCCCCAGCTACTATGTACTCTGGGTCGTCTCAAGGAAGGATATGCCAGAGCACGGAGGAACCAAAGGAAGCCCTGTTCCTGGATACGTAATCCAATTTGTAGTGTGAAATAAAGGTACGAGGATTAGACCAAGTCGCAGCAGCGTGGATCTCAACCTGGGAAAGTCAAGCCAAGAAAGCCGATGACATAGCAACAGACCTAGTATAGTGGGCCTTGGTCTGGATAGTTGCAAATTCAGACTAGTAAAAATGAAGAAATACAACCAGCAATCCTGAAGACAGTTACTTTGGAAACTGCCTGACCCCTCCTGTTTTGGGCAAAAGCCATGAAAAGTTGGTCTGACTTCCTAAATTCATCAGTCCTTCTCAAAAACAAAACTGTCTTGTAGACATCTAAGCAATTCAAGATATATTCTCCTTGATTAGAGTAATTAGGGAAGAAAACTGGAAGCTGAATCGACTGAGATTTGCTTCAGACATCACGCTGGAGAGAAAGGAAGGATTTGTTCCAAGAAATGCCCCATCCTTGTGAAAAATCAAATGGTGGCTTAATGCACAGAGCCTGTAGTTCCAAGACCCTCTTGGCAAAAGTAATGGCTATTAAGAAGGCCGTCTTCCAGGACAGGGATTTAAATGTCATATGAACTATCACGTTCAAATGGCTTTTGGGTTAGAGACAACAGCACCAAAGTCAAATCCCATGGAGGTGATGGATCCTTAGTAGGAGGCCACTGAAGGAAAACTCCTTTCATAAATGCTTTGCACAACTTGGAAGAAAAGTAGGCTCATTGTTGACATGGAAATTAGAGATGGCAGCAGACTGAAGCTTAATAGTAGAGAAAAGTACAGTTTTGTACCTACCATAAATGTAGATGTTCGAGTGCATACACTGCTGCAGTCATTACACTTGGGTTATCCTGCCGTCAGGCGGTTCCCCAGTCGGCCTGAGTTCCAAAGTCTTGGTCCGGCATCGGTTGCCTCCTCCCTGACGTCAGTGTGACAGGGGTATATAAGATGCAGCCAACGCCATTTTGTTCAGTTTTTCTTGCCCCAGATGTCAGGTGCCTCTAAATAGGTAGGCAATTCCAATTGCTAATAAAACATACATAAGAAAAGCAAAAAAAACAACTTACAGCTACCAGCAAATACTCCCCATAGGTAGTAAGGGTAGAAGACATAGGTACGTACCAGCCAGTAAGAGGGGAAGGAGGGAGGGTAACCTGGACTGCAGCAGTGTATACACTCGAACATCTACATTTATGGTAGGTACAAAACTGTACTACGTTCATCGTGTTACACTGCTGCAGTCATTACACTTGGGTAGAATCCCAAAGTTGAGGTAGGGTGGCTGGTTCTATAAGGCATTAGGGGTGGCTATAAGGCCCTGCAGCACTGCAGTGGCGAAGCCAGCTCTGGATTTAGAGTATAGAGGCAGATGGTAATGCTTGGTGAAGGTATGTACAGAACTCCAAGTTGCCGCTTCCAAAATATCCTTGGGTAGGTACTCCCCTGAGGTAGGCGGTTGAAGTGGCTGTTGCCCTGGTGGAGTGAGATCTAATGCTGCTAGGTACAGGTTTTCCATGGTATGTGTAGCAGAAACGTATACAATGTCCTATCCATTTTGAGAGTCTGTTTTGAAATGGCTTTTCCCTGTGCTCCTGCAGCATATGCTACCAATAATTGCTCAGATTTTCTGAAAGCTTTAGTTTTGTCCAAGTAGAAGCGTAACTGCCTGTGAATGTTCAAAGAGTGCAGTAGTCTCTCCCCTTTATTCTGTGGTTTAGGATAAAAAGTTGGCAGGTGAATAGTTTGGTTTAGAGCCACACTTGATACCACCTTTGGCATAAACGTAAGGTTAGTTCTTAAAGACACCCTGTCCTGGTGGAAGATGAGGAAAGGTTCCACTGCCATTAGTGCCTGTAATTTTGAAACTCTTCTCGCTGATGTTATTGCCAGTAGCAGAGCAGTTTTCCAAGAGATGTATTTTAATTCTGCTGTATTAGCTGGCTGAAAAGGAGGTAAAGTTAAATTTTCCAAAACAAAGTTGAGGTCCCAAGTTGGTGTAGGTGCTCTACGGGGGGTCTTATGTTTTTAGCCCCTCTGAGGTACTGTTTGAGCAAAGGATTAGAAAAAATTGGTGGATCCGTGTTGTAATGAGCAGCGATAGCGGATGCGTGGATCTTGATGGATGAAAAAGAGAGGCCCTTGTCCAGCATCTCAGTTATGTATTGAAGTATCTGAGGAATGTTTGGGACAAGAGGGTCAAGGCTGTGTGCTTGGTTCCAGGCACAGAATCTCTTCCATTTATCCGAGTATGCTTTCCTGGTGCTAGTCCTTCTGGCCTCCAGAATGACATCCTTAACAGCTTTGGAGAGAGGCATTGCTTGCTTGACTAAGGAATTTTCCATGCAGCTAGATTTAAGGTCTTCAGCTGGCTGTGAAGTATCTGATTGTAGTGCTGTGTCAACAACTGTGGGATTTGAGGCAAAATCCAGGGTGGTTCTTGTGCTAGGATCTTTAAGACTGGGTACCAGTGCTGGCGTGGCCAGTCTGGTGCAATCAGGATCATCTTTGGCTCTTCCTGCCTGGCTTTTATGAGTACCTTTGGATGGAGAGGTAAAGGAGGGAAAGCGTATACTTGTAGTTTTTTCCAGCTGAATGAGAGAGCATCCACTTTCCATGCTAATGGATGGTAGCTCCTTGTGCAGAATTTCTGTAATTGGCAGTTCTTTGGGGAAGCAAATAGATCTATGTCTGGGCTCCACCATTTTTGTGTTATCATTCTGAATATTTGTGGGTTCAGTTCCCATTCGTGTGGGTCCATGATGTTTCTGCTTAGGTTGTCTGCCAGTGTGTTTTTCTCTCCTGGCAGGAATTGTGCTTGCAGATGAACTTGGTAGTTTAGAGCTGTGTTCCACAAGGTCATGGCTTGTTTGCAGAGGGGGTAGAAGTGTGTGCCCCCTTGCTTGTTTATGTACCACATAACTGTGGTGTTGTCTGTCTTTAGTAGTAGTTGTCCTGGATGCAGCAGGTCCTTGAAAGCTATAATAGCATTTTGTACAGCTAGCATCTGTTTTTGATTGATGTGGAGATGTCTTTGCTCTGTGGGCCACTTGCCCTGGATACATTTTCCTGCCATGTGTGCTCCCCAGGCGTAATCCGATGCATCTGTTATCAGTGTTTGCTTGGCTGTGGGTTGAGTGAAAGGCTGTCCCTTGTTGAAGTGACAAGCTTGTGCCCACCATTGAAACTCCTGTTGTAGGCAAGGAATTAGTGGTATAACTGTTTCCAAACTTTGACAGTGTTGAGACCATACATTCTTTAGGTACCATTGTAGTTTCCTCATATGCAGTCTGGCATATGGAATTAGTAGTATGCAAGATGCCATGTTAGCCCAAAGCCTGCAGTATTTTTCTTGCAGGGAGTTGGGTCTTTGTTGCCATTAAATGAAAATATTGAGTCAGTTGTCCTTGCTTGTCTGGCGTGAGATAAGCCATCTGGGCCGGTGTGTTCAAGCTGGCACTAAGAATATTATCTGTTGTGAGGACACTAGTTTTGATTTCTTTTCATTTACTGTGTACCCCAGGCAACTTAATAACTTTTTTATGTATGCCAGATGCTTTAGTAGAATGTCCTTGCTCTCTGCTTGAATCAGGCAGTCGTCCAGGTATGGATAAATTTGAATTCCTTTTTGCCTGCAAAATGCAATTACTGGTGCCAGGCACTTTGGCTTATCTACTGCGCACAGGGTCTTCACAAAGGGCAGTGCAGAGAATTGATAGTGCATTGAACCAGCTAGAAATCTGAGGTATCTTCTGCAGTTTTGTCTGATAGGGACATGCAGGTATGCCTCTTTGAGGTCCAAAGTCACGAGGCCAAGCTTTCTTGCCCAGCATGGGAAGAAGCTGCTGTAGTGTCAACATCTTGAATTTCGGAACATCCAGGTAAGTGTTTAGTGAAGAAAGGTCCAGAATGGGTCTCCAGGCTTTGTCCTTTCTGGGAACCAGAAAGAGTCTTGAGTAAAATCCTTGTCCTTGTTCCTGTGGTGGTACCTTTCGAATAGCTCTCATGTCCATGAGTGCTGTAATTTGTTTTTGAGCCTCTGCCCATTGATTTGGTGGCAGATTTGGCATTCCTTTTAGCCTTGGCAGAGTGTGAAAGTGGAACCTGTAACCTTGAGATACAATGTTGAGAACCCATTTGTCTTTGGTGATGCAATGCCAGTTGTGATAGAAAAGTGCCAGTTTTCCTCCAAAGGGGGCTGCCAAGAGAGAGCTGTTTGGCAGCTGCAGTGGAAAGTCATTGAGGCTGCTTTTTATAAGGTTGAGGCCTGTCTTCCCTTCTTTCTGGCCTGGTGCACCCCGTCAAGGCCTGTAAGGGCCTTGTGCCTGACCTCTACCTCTTGGACATCTGTATCTGCCCCTTTGAGGTCTATCTGTGACTGGAAAGGACCAATTCTTTGTTGGCCAATTTCTGCTAAAACGAGGAGGCTGAACCTGTAAGAAATCTTTCACCGTTTGCATAGATTTTTCCTTATCCTCCATCTTCTTTAACACCTCCTCTGCCTTAACTCCAAACAGCACATCCCGCTGCAAAGGTGCATCCAATAATTTGACCTTAACATGATCTGGTAACGTATGTTCTTTTAACCAAGCATGCCTTCTAATGACAGAGCCTGTAGTTGCTGCTCTACAGGAGGCCTCTAAGGAATCAAACCCACATTGCAAAGTATGTTTTCCCACTTGTTCAGCTGCATGCAATAAATCCTGCATTTCTTTAAAGTTAGGAGGATCTGAATCTGAAAGCATCTTTTGCTTCAACTGAGAAATCAAAAATTGCTGATATTTTTAGCATGTGAAACTGCCAATTCAAGGCTCTCATTGCTAAAGTTGCAGACGTATATACCTTCTTTCCCCATCTGTCTAATGCTCTGGAATCTCTGTCGGAGGGAACCGGGTTTTTTGCTGATGAGGCCTTAATCCCTTTGGGTCCCTGGGAAATAGTTTCAGGGTCAACAACAGGGCTTTTGTACAGAAATTTGTGAGAGTCAGGGACTCTGTAATATCTATCAGTTTTAACTGGGGCTGGGGGGGTAAGGTGTCAGGGTTTAAACTGGATTCAGTGTACACATCATCCACAATATCTAAAAACTGGCGGGATAGCAAGGGGTCTGTGTTGAGGCAATAAAAGGAAGTCTCTGAGCCTTTTCTTGGATTCTGAGTAATCCTGGCCTTCCCAATGGAAATGTTCCCTTCATGGTATGTAAGGTCTCCTCAAAGGAGTAATCCTCAGGCGGAGAGGCTGATGGAATTGATTCCTCAGCATCAAAATCCTCATAATGGGGTAAAGAATAGCCTAGGTCCGAGGAAGAGTCTGAGGAAATGGACACCTGGTCTGAAGATTCATAGTCTGCATCCTGTCTGGGCCTTTTATCAGGAGGGGGATGGGGCCCCCCCTGATCAGGGTGATTAGGTCCTCGGCCATTTTTAGCATTTGTTTCTTAGGCATGGAAGCCTGTCCTGGAGAGAGTTGTGTCTTTCTTTGCTTTTAAGGGCTTAGACTTAGCAGATGGTTTTAATGGTTAACTGGGTAGGTCTGAAAACACCCTCTGTAGCTGTGGATTGCTTAGCTACTTCGGTTCCCTCTGTACTGTTAGGATCGGAAAGCTGAAAACATAGCGAGTCCAAAAGCCCAGCCAGCTCCACGTGGGAGTTGGAAGCAGTCTGTGGTTCTGTGGAAGCGGTAGTCAGGGGCTGCGTAGGTGCCTCACTGAAAACCGGAGAACTGGCGACCGGCCTAGAAGAGGCCTCATCGTCAGTTTTGGGCCTCGGATGCCTGTCCTTGTGCTTTTTATGCATTGCGGTCGTCAGAATTTCCGACTGCATGGTGCAATTGAATTTTCTGCCAAAATAATGTCGGGCAAAATCAAACCGACGTTTAATAGTGCGCTTGTTAAACCTAGCACAAAACCGACAACCAGTGACATTGTGGTCAGGGCCTACTCATGGAATACAATAGGAGTGGAAATCCTTATGAGGTATTTGCTTCCCAAAAGAAATACAGTTATTAACTTTTACTGACATCGAAGTAAGAAAGAGACAAGAAAAAGTTTCCCCAATGGGGTACTTAGCTTTTTTAGAAGATTTTGGTTTTGGATTCGGAATGAAAATCTCAGGAGTCGGCCGACCGGCACTTGCCAACTGCTTCTGCTTCGGGCACTGCGTGGCAAGAAAGACTGAAGAAAATGGCGTCAGCTGCATCTTATATACCCCTGTCGCACTGACGTCAGGGAGGAGGCGACAGCAACCGACGCCGGACCAAGACTTTGGAACTCAGGCCGACTGGGGAAATGCCTGATGGCAGGATAACCCAAGTGCAATGACTGCAGCAGTGTAACACGATGAACATCAGAGTTACTGTCACTCAATAAAGACTACTTCCTTGAATAGTAAGTCAATGGAAAAGTATCAACTCAGTTTTAGAGATGGCCTGTTTTTCTGTGGGGATCCCTCCCCCCAAGTCACTGCACCATCAGGAAAGGCCAACAGTCTAACTGGGGAGGCCTTCTTCAACAAGTGCATGTTTCAGCCAAGTACTATTACATAAGTACCTGGCCATTGTGCTAGTTTCCTACAGAATTAAGACTACGAAAACGTGGACTAAAATCCCATCAAAAATGTTCACTCTCAGTAACAATTATTTATGGGAAATTTATCTAGTCTTCAATTATTTCTCTGTAGGGATCTTTATGTCTAAGCTATATGCCCAGAAAACAACACAAGGCAATTTAAAATAGACATGAAGAAGAAAAGAATACATCTATAACTCAGTGCCTCAAGTCTGGAATGAACTGTTAATACACATACCAAAAAACTCTATTCCAAAAAAATTTAAAATGCATCTATACATTTGTATGGAAAATTAAGCACTGGCGTTCAGGTTGCTAAAAGGCTAAAGGTCCTATGTTTGCCCACACATCATGAAGAGGTGTAACTATGCTCAATTTGAAGTCAGAGAAATAAAAGAACTGTGCATTTGACGAGTGGTATTAAAATAAAGTTAATAATATACCTTTGTACTTCTTTCTCATTTCCCTCTCGTTTGAATTTATCAATATGCTCTTTGCTGCATCGTTCCTGGGTCTGACACTGCTCCTCAAAGATCTTTATTGTTTCTTTAAAAGCTTCAATTGCTGTTCTTTTCATCTGCAGCTCCTACAGCATTCGTGAAGGATGAAAAGCATCAGAAAGATGGCATACGTGTAGATCTTGAAAAACTGTGGCTTTACATAACTGTTTACATTACAAATAATGCATCACCATTTTACAACTCACTGTCATGAGTTTTTAATCACAGAAGATGAGACTTGCAGCTGTAGAGACATTTATTATAAAACTGCTACCCAGCTGTCACAAATCTTCCCTTAATCCTATACAAAAAGAGCTACTTCCATGAATATAAGAAAATGCTCAACAACAGAAATAAAGCAATTATGAATTCAGTGCAACTATGCTGTTTTTAGAAAGCATGCCAGCACCATCGTCTCATTAATAAAACACCACAATATAGATATGTGACTTACAGTGGCTGCACACCTGTAATACCACACAAGCATGGCAACTTATGCTCTTCAGCAACACAAATCCCTCATGGGCAACATATCAAATAAAACAAAAATGACACTGCAGGCGCTAAGTGGAAGAAGGTAACTACTTGCTCTTGTATCCTCAAATTTGCCTCAGGGTCACTCTTTCATATGGACAGAACAAAGTCATGCTAGGTGTGTTACAGTCAACATGTAGAAAAAGGAATGCAGCTTCACACTGCAGTGCCTTGCAAACATAGCCGGCCTTAGGTATAGGCCAACCAGGCGGCTGCCTAGGGCGCCGCTCTAACAGGGGCACTTTTCCAATATTTATTTGCTGTAAGAAGACCAGGATGGGGGCACCGAGTGGTGTGGTTTGGGGCGCCGTATAACTCTTTTGCCTAGGGCACCAGTTGGCCTTAGGCCACTCCTGCTTGCAAAGCAGTAGTAATGCAGTATCTGCAGATATGAAGGACACAACGTAACACAACTGTTTTGTACTGGCTAGGGGAGGCAACACTAGCACAACAGAAGCTGCCATTCTCACATACTTGACATAATTCAATTATATATCATTTCAATTATATATCATTCACTGGCAGTATAACTAACATATTTTAGGAAATGACTTTTAACATTAAAAATTTTCCACTATGTCAAAAATGTATAAATACAAAAATAAAGAATCTTGAATAGTGTAGCCTCAAAGTCCATTCAGGGGAGCAGAAGTTCTGGCTTGGTCCTACGAACATTACACAACAGAATAAAGGACCAACAAACCTTAATGATCAACAGGCAAACAGAATCCTCATACAAAAAAAGTACATTAAAATATTTACAATATATCATGTGTGCCAGAGGTAACAAAAGAAATGGATATTAGGTACAGAGATGGTTAGATATGAGAGGAAATATCATTAGAGGGTTCACTAGTATTGTATGAACCACAGGACTAAACTCTGATCCTGTCCCCGAGGACCCACCTACAGAATATACATGGGTCAGTTATGGGTATACCAAATCATGTGTGGTGAGTTTCACTACCTGGTTAACTAAACAGGTTCACAATAAAAATGCAGAACTGAAAGGATGAACAGCAACTTATCAGACAAAGAAATTCCCCACAGAATAAAAATGGCTAACAAAAGAGTTGTAAATTGAACCACGTCTACACTAAGAGGAAGACTGGGAAATGCTTTGGCAAAATGGGGTAAAGTAACATGGGTCTATGTTACGTGATCGAATGGTCAAATAGTCGAACACGTAATAGCCGACCCATAATAATCGAACCGCCACAATGTCGAATGGAAAATAAAAAAGAAAAACCCACCCAAGCAAACCATTTAAATGCTCTACACAGGGGGGGGGCAAGCCCCCCTGCACCCCTCACACCCCTTGCTACTTAAATATACCAACTCAGAGATTGCACTACAGTGCAGACAATGGAAAACTTCAATTTCCGTATTGTACGGAGATCTCCAATGAACCGTTCAACATTGTGGTGGCTCGATTATTATGGGTCGACTATTATGTGTTCGACTATTTGACCACTCGATCATGTAACATAGACCCAAGTAACACTTGGAAGCTGTCTCTTTCCAAATAAGGGGCGAAGATCATGGAAGCTAAAGCACTGTGCTCTAAAAAAGAAGTTATGTACTCACCATAACGTTCCATTTGAGTTCTTGCTCTTCATTTGTCTTCAACCTGTGGGAACAGGGATCCGGCACGGATCTGACTTGGCCGCATTTCACCAGCATCTGATCCAAGCTCCTCCCCTACCCATAACGCCCCCGTCTACTTCCTCCCTTCAGATTGAGTTTGCTGCCCCATAGCAATCCAACCTGACACTACGTCTTTCTCCCTGACATCAAAACTGAGAAAGTATCAAAAAGAATAACAGATTATACCAAAAACAGGGTCATGTCTTACCTTGCCAGACCACCACACAGCCCAAATGAGGTAGGTGGAAGATGGAAGGGACGGTTGAAGACAAATGAAGAGCAACAACTCAGATGGAACGTTATGGTGAGTACATGACTTCTTTATCTGAAGTTGACTTCATTTGGTCCTCAACCTGTAGAATAGTCTCTCCAGCTACCAAACACCTGGGAGGCCTTCATGGAAGGATATTCCACAACACGGCAGAGCCAAGGTGCCCTGCTTCTGGAGAGAAGATCCAATTTGTAATGGAAGAAGGAAGTATGTGAAGATGCCCAGGTAGCCACTGAGCAAATGTCATCCAAGGAAACTCTGGACCAAAAGGCAGCTGAAGTAGCCACACATCTAGTAGAATGTGCCTTGCCTTTGTTCTGTGCAAGTAAAATCATAATTGTCTATGAACATCCAGCAGATGCAATTTCTACTCCCCTTTATTCTGAAAGTTCAGAAAGAAGACAGGGAGGTTGATAACCTGATTGAGGTTTGATTCTGAGGCCACTTTAGGTAAAAAGGAAGGATTAGTGCACAGAGAAACTCTGTCTTTATGGAAAATCATGTAAGGGGGCTTAATTGATAAGGCCTGCAGCTCTGACACCCTTTTAGCTAAAGTAATAGCAATCAGGAAGGCGGACTTCCAAGACAGGAACTGTAGATCCATTGAAGCAGCGGGTTAAAAAGGGGAAAAAACAAGGCTTGAAGGACCAAGCTAAGATCCCAAGGAGATGTAGATTCATTGATTGGTGGCCTAAGAAGAAAAGCATCCTTCAAAAACGCTTTGCAGAGCTTAGAAGAGGCTAGAGAAGCTGAATTATCCCCTATGTGGAAGTTAGAAATAGCTGCCAATTGAAATTTAACTGCAGACAAACTGGCACCCTGCGGAAAAATGCTTGCCAGAAACTCTAATAGGAACCGGAGCAGTGAAAGGATCCAAATCCCGTTGAGCTGCCCAAATGGAGAAACGCTTCCATTTACTGGAATAAATCTTCCTTGGGGAAGATCTATGAGACGCTACCAAAATCTTCTTAACCGGAGAAGACAAGCCAGGAGTCCTAACTATCATGGGAACTGGAGCAGCCAAGTGGTGAGCTTCAGACTGGCCAGATCTGGATGTGGGATCCCTGAGGGATGTGAAATCAGATCCGGAACAGGATTCAATGTCCAGGGAAGACACACTACATGAGACCACAGAGAAGGGAACCATACTTGGCGAGGCCAGAAGGGGGCAATGAGGATGACTGAGCTCCCCTGCCGTTGTGCTTTCTGGATGAACTTTGAGATCAGGGGAAGAGGAGGATAAACACAGAGAAGACCACAGAGCCAAGCATGAACTAGAGCATCTGTGGGGAGGGGGTCCACCGGAGCGGGGTTCAGAGCGAAAAACTCACGGCACTTCACGTTGGAAGGAGAGGCGAAGGGATCGCAGCAAGGCTGATCCTACTTTAGAAAGATCTGCTTTGCCATTGAAGGAGTCAAAGACCACTCATAAGGCATCAGGATAGACCTGCTTAGCCTGCCCGCTAGAATGTTGGACCTCCACGGAATGTGCGTTGCCACCAGCAAACGGCTGGTGGAGATCACCCACTCCCACAATCTCATGGCTTTGTGGCACAGGGTACATGACCTGGTTCCCCCTATTTGTTGATATACAAGACAACCGACATACTGTCCATCTGGATGGCAATCATCCCTAGGGAAAGATGCGCCTGAAGTGCTCGTAATGCCAATAGTACCGCCCTCATCTCCAGGACATTGATATGCAACTGGGTCTCCAGAGAAGTGTACGTGCCTTGGACTGCCCTTCCCAAGCAATGCCACCCCCAACCAATCAGGGAGGCATCTGTGGTCAGAGGGGTGGGGAGAATAAATGGGTGACCACAAAGAAGATCTGGGGACTGAATTCACCAAAGAGGAGAATCTTTGCATGCCCGGGATAGACGAACAGGATGGGACAGTGGTAGATTCAGAAAGGACCACTGGACCACCACAGTCCACTGGAGCACACTCATATGTAACCAAGCTGTGGGGACGAGGGTGATGGTGGCCACCACGGACCCCAATGCCCTTAAAACCAACAGTGCAGGAGGAGATGGAATTTGAAGAATGTACAAGACATGCTGTTTGAGGGAATGAAGTCTGTCTGGTGTCAAAGGCCTTAGGCCAGAATGGTGTCCAACTGGGCTCCAAAAAAATCCAGAACCTGAACCGGTTGTAAGAGAGATTTGTTGAGATTGATGGTGATGCCCAGCTGGTAGGCGGTTCGGATGAGAAAGACCCGGGCTTGGTAGAGTCAACGTCTGGAGGGGGCAGAGAGGAGCCAATCATCCAAGTAAGGGAAGACCTGGAAGCCCTGCAACTGCAGGTGATCTGCTACCACTGCCATCACTTTGGTGAACACTCTAGGGGCTGTCGTGAGACCAAAGGGTAGCACTCTGAATTGGTAATGATTGGCCCCCAGCCTGAAGCGGAGAAACTTCTGAGGGCGTCTGTCCATTTTGGTGTGATAGTAAGACTCTTGAAAGTCTACTAAGCACATCCAGTCATTTTCCTGCAAAAAGAGAAAGACAGACTGGAGTGTGACCATCCGGAATTTTGTCCTGGCAATTGACAGATGCAGGGTAGATAGATCCAAAATTGTCCTCAAGTCCCTTGTTTTCTTTGGCACTAAAAAGAACCTGGAATAGATGCTTAATCAGTACTGGCCTGTGGGGATGGCCTGGATGACTCATTTTTCTAGCAGCTTGGATATTTTCTGTACTGCAGCCTCCCTTTGCACGGGTGGAACATCTGGGAGGAACCTATCCGGGCTTGGCCTTTGAAAGAAGGGGATTGAATATCCTCTTGATATGATTTGCAACACCTACTGATAGTCTGTAATTGACTCCCAGGCTAATGGGTGTAGCAAGAGTCAACCCCCGACTGCCTCCACAGACGAGCAGCTGGACAACCCTTCAGGGCTGTTGCGCGGGACTGTCCGGGAATGGACCCCGAGACCCTGGATTCCTTGGGCCCCCTCTTCCGCAAGGATGGTGTCTGCTGAATCCCCTTCTGCCTCTGAAGGAAGGTGAGTTCCGAGCATCCTGGGAATAACCCTGAGACTTCCAGAAAGTGCAGTTGTGTACACTTACCATAAATGTAGATGTTAGAGTGTATTCACTGTTGCAGTCGTTATATTTGGGTTATCTGCTTGCAGGTAGCCCTCGGTCGGCCTGATTAACAAAGTATTGGGCCCTGCATCGGTTGCTGTCCCTTCTTCCATGACGTCAGGTCGTCAGGGGTATAAAACATGCAGCTGACGCCATAGCATCAGTTTTTCTTGCCCCAGATGTCAGGTGCCCCTCTAATGGGAAGCAATTAAATATAAAAGCACAAAGATATACCTCCAACAAAAAAGCAAATACACCAAAAAGGCTTTTAAGCATTGTAAAGGAAAGTAGAGGTATAGCCAAAAGGAGTTAGTGGGGCTGGAGGGAGGATAACCAGGACTGCAACAGTGAATACACTCAAACATCTGCATTTATGTTAAGTGTACACAACTGCACTATGTTCTTCGTGTTCCACTGTTGCAGTCATTACATTTGGGTAGATTCCCAAAGCTATGGTTGGGAGGAGGAATTTAGATAGCATTAGGGCCAGCTATAAGGCCTTGCAAGACTGCAGTGGCAAAGCCAGCTCTGGATTTAGAGAAAATTGTCAAATGATAATGCTTGGTGAAAGTATGTATAGAACTCCAGGTAGCAGATTCTAGGATGTCCCTGGTAGGGACGCCTCTGAGAAAGGGTGTAGAGGTAGATGCAGCCCTGGTGGAGTGAGGTCTGATCCCCTGGGGGATAGATTTTCCATGGTGCTTACAGCAGAAATGAATGCAATGGCTTATCCATTTAGAAATGGCTTGCTTTGAAATAGCCTTCCCCTCTGCCCCTGCAACAAATGCCACCAGCAGTTGTTCAGATTTCCTTTGAGGTTTAGTCCTGTCCAAGTAGAATCCAATTTGTCTGTGCACATCTAAGCAATAAAGTATCCGCTCCCCTTTATTCTGTGGACTGGGAAAGAAGGTTGGCAAATGAATGGTCTGATTAAGAGCCACACTGGATACCACCTTGGGCATGAAGGAAGGCTTGGTTCTGAGGGACACCCTGTCCGCATGAAAGATGATGAAAGGCTCCACTGCCATAAGGGCCTGTAATTCAGATACCCTTCTAGCTGAAGTGATTGCTAAAAAGGAAAGCTGTTTTCCAAGAAAGAAATTTTAAGTCTGCAGTAGCAGCTGGTTCGAAAGGAGGTAGAGTGGGTTTTCTCCAATACAAAGTTAAGGTCCCAGGCTGGTGTTGGAGCTCTCCTGGGTGGTCTCAAATTTTTGGTCACTCTGAGGAACTGCTTGAGCAGTGGATGAGAGAAGAGGGGAGGTTCTGTTTTATAATGAGCTGAAATGGCTGAGGCGTGGATTTTAATGGAGGAAAAAGACAGGCCCTTGTGAAGCATCTCCGTTAAGTATTGTAAAATCTGAGGTAAATTGAGCGTTGCTGTGCTCATCCCTTGAAATTGGTACCAGGCACATTATCTTTTCCATTTTTCAGCATAAGATTTTCTAGTACTAGGCCTCCTTGCCTCTAAAATGATATCCATCACAGGTTTGCTGAGGTATGGTAAAGGAGAGATAAAGTACTGCTGCAAGCTGCAAGGTTCAGTGTTAGAAGCTGAGGGTGCAGAATCTGGTTCTCCTGCTGAGATAGCAGGGAATGAGTCTGAGGCAGTTGCCATGGAGATAACCATGACACACTGCGCAGGAGGGGGTACCAGTGTTGGCGCGGCCAGTCTGGAGCAATCAAAATCATCCTTGGTTTGTCCTGTTTGATTTTAGTAGTACTTTGGAGATCAGGCAGAGGAGGGAAGGCATAGACTGATAGGTTTTTCCAGCTGAAGGACAGAGCATCCACTGTCCAGGCTTGTTTGTGGGGAGTCCTTGTGCAAAATCTGTCCAATTGGTAAGTTCTGGGGAGAGGAAAACAGGTCTATATATGGGCTCCCCCATTTGCTTGTCAACATGTTGAAAATCCTTGGTTCCAGTTTCCACTCGTGTGGGTCCATGAGGTTTCTGCTTAGTCCGTCTGCCAGTGTATTTAATTTTCTTGGCAGGACTTGAGCTTGTAGGTGCACTTGGTAGCTCAAGACTGTGTTCCACAATGCCATGGCTAGTCTGCAGAGGGGGTAAAAATGTGTACCCCCCCTGCTTGTTTATGTACCACATAACAGTGGTGTTGACCCGTCTTCACCATTAGTTGTCCTGGAAGAATGTGGTCCTTGAAGGCTGTCAGAGCATTCTGTACAGCTAACATTTCTTTTTGATTGATATGCAGGTGCATTTGACTTGGGTTCCATTTGCCCTGAATGCACTTCCCTGCCTGGTGAGCCACCCCCCCCCCCCCCCCCCATGCATAGTCTGTGCATATGTTAGGGTTTGGATGGCAGGGGGTGGTGTGAAAGGTAGTCCCTTGTTTTGGTTGCAGGCCTCTGCCCACCAAAGGAACTCTAGGCATAGGCAAGGTATGACAGGAATCATTGTTTCTAGGTCTTGAGAATGTTGACACCATAAGCTTTTTAGATATCACTGTAGTTTCTTCATATGCAGTCTTGCACATGGAATTAGAAGAATGCAGGAGGCCATGAACCCCAAGGCTTGCAGTATTTGTCTTGCAGATAAGCAGGGTTTTTGTTGCCACTTGTTTGTAGTAGGTTGTCAAATGAATTTGTTTCTCTGGCGTGAGGTAAGCCATCTGGGAAATTGTATTCAAGCTTGCTCCCAGGAATATAATTTGTTGACAGGGTACCAGGTGTAATTTCTTTTCGTTTATAGTGTATCCTAGACAAGTTAGAACCCTTTGTACAAAGGCCAGATGACTCAAAAGTATGTTCTGGCTTTCTGCCTGAATTAGACAATCATCCAGGTATGGGTATATTTGAATATTGCTTTGCCTGCAAAATGCAATAACTGGAGCTAGGCACTTTGTGAATACCCTGGGCGCAGTAGATAAGCCAAAGGGCAGTGCAGAGAACTGATGGTGTGTGTAGCCTGTTTTGAAGTGTAGGTATCTTCTGCAAGATTCTCTGATTGGGATGTGCAGGTATGCTTCTTTTAAATCTGCCACCCAGGCATCTTTGCCTAACATAGGAAGTAATTGGTGAAAAGTCAGCATCATGAATTTTGGAATCTCCAAAAAGAGGAAGCCATGAATTGTCTTTTCTGGGTATCAGGAAAAGTCTTGAGTAGAAACCCTGTCCCTTTTCCTCTTCTGGTACCAGCTGAATAGCCACCATGCTTAAGAGAGAGTAATTGTTTTTGGGCCTCTGCCCACTGATTTGGGGGTAGGGTCCGGCCACCTGCTTGGTGTTGGCAACGTGTGGAAGTTGTATCCCCAGGACATAATATTTAAAACCCATTTGTCCTGGGTAATGAGTTCCCAATTCTTTGCATGAAGAGCAATCTTTCCCCCCAAAGGGGCAGTCAGTTGACTAAGTGCCTGGAAACTTTAAAAAGGAAGTCATTGAGACAGTTTACTACAGGGGGAGTCTTACTATTCCCAGATTTGGAAGTGGAGGCCACCCACTGCTTAGTTCTGGGTGCCCCCTGGGACTGAAACCTGGGGGTTTTGCTGTGCCTGCGTTTGGCTTGAGAAGACCTGGAAGGGGCTGGAAAGGACCAATTCTTAGAGGGCCAGTGCATACTAAATCTAGGAGGCTGAACTTGTAAAAAATCTTTAACAGTTTGCATAGATTTAGCTTTATCTTCCATCTTTTTAAGAACTTTCTCAGCCTTGTTGCCAAACAGGCGGTACTGATTTAAAGGAGCTTCCAACAATTTAGCTTTAACATGATCGGCAAAGATTGCTCCTTACACCAAGCATGCCTTCTGAGCACAGACCCAGTAACAGCAGCCCTGCAAGAAGCCTCTAATGAATCAAAACCACATTGCAAAGTATGTTTTCCAACTTGTTCAGCAGAATGCATTAAATCTTGCAATTCTTTATTTTCCACAGAGTCAGGAATCAACATCATTTCCTGTTTAAGCAGTCCAATAACAAGTTGCTGATACTTTACCATATGAAACTGGCAGTTCAAAGCACTAATGGCCAAAGTTGCAAAAGTGTAAACCTTCTTACCCCATCTATCCAGCGCCCTGGAGTCTCTATCAGAAGGGGTTAGGATTTTTAGCAGTAGAAGCCTTAATGCCCTTGGGCCCCTGTGAAATAGTCTCTGGATCTGCAATAGGATTTTTAAAAAGGAACTTGTGGGACTTGGGGAATCTGTAGTATCCATCAGGTTTTCTGCGAGCAGGAGGCAGGGAATCAGGGGCCAAACTAGATTCCAAAAAAAGCACCATAACAATGTCTAGCACAGGAGGAATAGCTAAAGGCCTATGCTGAGGTAGGAGAAGGAAATGTCTAAGCCTATTTTTTGAATCAGAAAAATCCCATCTTTCCCAGTAGAAATGCTCCCTTAGAGTATGTAAGATTTCCCCAAAAGAAAAATCCTCAGGAGGGGAAGCAGAGGGAATGGAGTCCTCTGCATCAGAATCTTCATAAGTAGATAAGGGCAAATCCAGATTATCAGAAGAATCAGAAAAACAGAATCCTGATCGGAGGATTCATAATCAACTTCAGTCCTAGGCCTCTTAGAAGGGAAAGGGGGGCGACTGTCTACCCCTGATTAGAGTTATTAGATCTTCAGCCATTCTTATCATATTGTTCATAGGTAGGTACAAGGCTATTGGCCCTAGGGCCTATACAAGCCTAGCCAAAAAGGTACCCTGGTTTTCGTCACCCAAGAAAATTATTTTCTTGTGCCCCTGTCAAGCAGAACCACAGAAGTGATCCCCGGGGTGAATTTCCTATTACCCATCCAATCATCAAGTTTTTCTTGAAGAGTGCTAATGAGGAGCACAGTTTGACAGATAGGTATGGGAGGTCTCTTGGACAGGAATCTATCCCTCCAGCATGTTCGGTTTATTGTGGTGACAAGGTTTAGCTCCCTAGAGCATGTAGCTCAGAGGGATTGGGATTTCTTTAAGTGGAGCATGTCCAACAGCTCTAGGTTTGACATAGCTTTGCATGTTAGGCAGAGATCGCCTCTGAGTAGGTGATATGCGATGTAGTAAAGGTGGAGTTTTTTGAGAGGGTCTGCATAAGGCATCTGTTTGAGGCCAGTAATCCTCTTTGTGAGGTATTTTTGCGGCCTTTCCAGTTGTTGTAGATGTCCTGTGAGGTACATACCAAAAGAGGCGTTGTACTCTATAATGGGTCTAATGAGTGATGAGTAGAGGGGAACAATGACCTCTTTTTCTGGATGAGAAACCTTTTGTGATGACGTGTGCCAAATAGAAGGATTTCCTGACCACTGTGGCGATGTTATCATCAAAGGAGAGACTACTGTCCACCCATGGCCCAAGGTCTCTTATCACACATACGTTCTTATCACACGTTTGGTGTTAAGTAGATTACTGCCTATGTGGTAGTTCATGGGTACAGAGTTTTTACCAAAGGGGATGACAATGCACTTTTTGGCATTGAGCTTGAGACTATGGCTTTGACACCAGGCATCTGTCTCAGTGAGGCCCTTTTGTAGGATGTCCACATCATTAGGAGTTTTGATTATGGATCTTAGTTTGCAGTCATCTGCAAATTTAGACAAAGACCTTCTGTGTTAGCCTGTACTTCAGAGAAGTAGATACCAAACAGGAGAGGACCCAGGACTGAACCCTGTGGTACTCCACTCGTCACTGGTCTGAAGTCTGATTTGGAGTCTGTTATTTTCACAGTGTGGGTTCTGTCAGTAAGCCAGTTGGCAACCCATCTTGTGACATAGGGATTTGTACCTAGTTTAGTGAGTTTATCTATAATTCCAGAGTGGGGGATGGCGTTGAACACCTTGGCGAGATCTAGATAGGCTGTGTGAACCACCTTACCCTCATCTATGGCTTTGGTGACTACTTCAAAGAAGTCTATCAGGTTTAGGAGACATAATCTGCCTTTTACAAACCCGAACTGTGTGGGGTCCAGAGTTTGGAGATCTCCAATGTCTTTGTTTATGAGTTCCATGATGATACGTTCCATGGCCTTGCAGACCAGGCTCGGGTCTGTTGTGGCCCCCAAATTTGTGGAGTGGGATAACTGTTGCGGTGCGCCATTCAATGGGCACAAAGCCTGAGGTGAGGCTATGATTGAAGATGGTACTTAGGTGGGGTGCCAGTTCATTCTGTAGTTCGTGGAGAAGGCAGCCTGAGATGTTGTCAGGTCCATTGGAAGCTGTGTTCTTGGCTTTGGAGAGTGAGGTTTTTACCTGTGCAGCCGTGATTACAGGAACTTTGCATTCTTCTGGTATAAAGATGGGCCATTTAGGGGGTGAGAGCGGCATAAAGTTAGCACTGAACTTATCTGCCAGGATGTTGGCAATATCAGTTGGTTCTGTATATTTAGTGTCATTGTGCTGTAATTCAGAGCAGATCTGAGTGTTGCCATTGAGATTCTTGACATAGCTATAGAATGCTTTGTGGCTGTCTTTAGAATCAGTGGCGATTTTGTTTTCATAACTAGCTTTGGAGGATTTTATGAGAGATCTCAGCTTCTTACTGAGGCTGACCAGGGAGTTCCTCCAATCGTGGGATTTTACTCTTTTTTGCAACAGTTTCTTTCTTCTGTTGTAGAGTTTGTTTATGGCAGAAGACCACCAGATTGGCTTTTTTAGGAGATAGCATCTTGGTTCTGTTAGGGATAGCACGAGCCATGCACTCGTGTAAGTGATTATAAAGTGCATTTGTGTAGGATTCAGCAGTCGTACCTCTATTGTCCATCTGCATGGGTGTCGTGAAGTTTGCCACTTCTGTCTTAAGAAGTGTGAAGTTGGGTTTGGAGAAATGTTTTACGTTGTTTTCCTAATGGGGGTGGGGGGTGGGAGCGGGATGTGGATGTCTAGGGTGATTAGCTTGTGGTCGGGATCTGACCAACAAGGAGATGACCTCTGGTGTGGTGGAACACTGGTCACCCATGTTGGTGACGACCAGGTCTAGGATATTGCTGCCCCTGGTGGAGGTGTCGATAAGTTGATCAAAGGCTTTGGAATTGATGATTTCCAGAAAACGTTGAGCAAAAGAGTTGGTACACGAGTAGTTTTCCCAGTTAAAGGTAGGGTAGTTGAAATCACCCATTATTAGAGTGCTGGGTTGTACCTTAATATATTCCAGTGTATCAAGAAAAGAGGAGTGGGAATCCAGGGGCATGGTGGGGGGTCTGTAGCAAGCTACAATCTGGATTGTGGTTTTGCCCAGAGTTAGTTGAATTTGGATAATCTCGGATGCATTATGCTGAGCAACTAGCTTGGAGGTGTGGATATCCTTATTGAATATGGACACGCCTCCACCTTTAATGTTTCGGTCCTGGTTTGGTGGCCGAAAGATGTGGTATGAATTATAGCCTGATAATGCAGGGGTGCTCTCTGGAGCTTTGAACCAGGTCTCTATCACCGCACAGATGTCAATGTTCTCTATTTTAAGGAGTGTTTCAAGGGAGTTCATTTTGAGGTTTAGACTTCTAGCAGTGAGTAGCATTACCCTGAGATTTTGCTTGCTTGTACCTGTTACGGTGGTGAATTTGTCATTTGAACCTTGCCTAAAAAAAGGCACTACAGAGGTGGCAAGAGCCTTTGCCAGTATCCGGTATCCCAAAGGCGACAGGTGCAGGCCATCTCTGGCAAAGCAGCGTGGTCTGTCGATCATGTCATCCAAGGCAGACAGATACTTGATTCCCTTAGAATGACACCAGAAGCTTAGCCAATTGTTAAAGTCAATCATTTTGTCCTTGTACTGTGGTATCATTCTGGGTGATGGCAGGATGCTACTCAGGGCTAGGGCATACCTGCCTGGGCTACAAGATCGGAGAGCTCCTCCATATCTCTTTTCATGTAGTCCAGGGAGGTACGTCTCAGGTCATTCACACCAACATGGACAATGACAGTCATATTTGTACTTGTTTTGGAGTGACCTGAGTGCATGCATTATGTGGCGGATCATGGCACCTGACAGGCAGCTGACAGTAACTTTTTCCTTGTTTAGCCTGGTGAGTGGTCACCTATGACTAGAGGTTTGGGTATATTATGCCTTATGGGCTGTAGTTGAGTGGCACACTGAGTATGTGGGCTATGTGTCATTTGAGTTGTGTTGGGGGGTGTAGGTTGCTTGCATTTCTGCTTTGGAGTGCTCGGTTGCTTGGGCAGATTTTTACTGAGAGCCTCTGCGAATGTAGGTGCGTGTTTTGTGCTTCTGTGTGTGTGTTTTGGTGGTGTAGGTTTTGAGTGACTATGTGATGAGTGTGGTGTGGTGCAAGTATTTACCTTCTCCTCTTGACTGTCTAGTCCAGTCTTTGCTGAAGAGAGCTTTGCTTCCAGTTTGGCTATACAAGTGCATCTCTCACAGGTCGTAGTGTTGGGTGGTAGGAGGAGAGGGTTGTCTGTGTACATGATGCAATTGCTGCATTGTCCCAAGATGCCCAGATTCATCAGGTAGACAAGAAAAAACACCGGGAGCTGACCTTTAGACATGCCTGAATAGGTGCTTATTTATTAAGTACTAAAACTTCTTTTCCTCTAGACAAGTGAGGAAAGTTGAGTGCTGTAGTAATTTGTAACTTATTTAGTGCTTACAATGAGTTCTGAACAAGTGCAGAGCTCAAAGAAACAGATTTGAGTTTGTATCTTTCGGCTTTTCCCGGTTAGGGGTCGCCACAGTGCAACTCCGGTCTGCTAATGATTGGCAGTTGATTTTTACGTACCGGCTTGCCAGGCCTGACACACAACATTTAACGAAGGTATACCCATTCACGCACGTCTCCACGCAGAAGACGCTCTAGCTGACAATCGTACAGGACAGCGTCTTACTGTGAGGCGACAATGCTACTGCAGCAGCACCACCGCGGGTACCAAAGAAACAGACTTGAGTGCTAAAACTAAAAAGCTGGCTAGTTGCAAGGGAAAATTTGAAGAACAGACTTTATGGCGCCAGGAATAGTTTAACCCTAGTTAAGGGGGGGGGGGGCTCAGGAGCTAACAAACAGTCTTGGACACAGCAAATCTGTATCTGGACAAGATCTGCCACAGGAAAGGGGGAAGCAAGCTTAGAATTTTTTTTTCAGTAAAAGTGGAAATGGAGAAAGCTGGAACAGAAACTAATTCAACGTTAAGAACCCGAGTGGGTTGGCCTTCACAAATGTTCTCTATTAGACTGAATGAATTAATGACACTAGACTGGGAGGAGTGTCACAGATCAAATATACAGTATGGGCGGGCAACTGCAAAGCCACCAAGTATAAGAACACCACAACACTAGGGAGGGTGGGTGAGAAAAATTACAGATCCTAGCTGTAGCCACTAAATGAAAGTTTTAAACAGATCAAGGAGCAAGCAGACTCTAGAGAACTGTAAACAGACAATTATAGTAATGCACACTATTACAGTTCCTAGCTGCAGAACACAGAAACCTCAAAAATGCACAGAAAAGCATGGACAGAGCACTCACAAACAGAAAATACAACTCTCAGTATGAAAAATCAGTTTACAGTTAAGTAATTCAGTAAACATGCAATTAGAGTAATGAAACAGTATCTAGCAATGAAAAATAGATCTGCGGTGGTGGTGCTGCAGTAGCGTTGTTGCCGGCCGGTTCAACTGTCAACTAGAGCGTCTTCTGCGTGGAGACATGCGTGAATGGGCGTACCTTCGTTGAAGGCTGTGCGTTAGGGCTGGCAACTCAGCACATAAAAATCAACTGCCAATCATTAGCGGACCAGAGTTCCACTGTGGCGACCCCTAACCAGGAAAAGCCGTAAGACACAACAACATCTATTAATGAAAAATACAATTAAAACAGTATAAAACAGTACATAAATGTAGTGAAACAATAACAAACAGCTTTATAACAGTGCAAAATGCAGTAGATCAACTGTATAGCACAATTATAAGCATTCCAGAAGTGCAGCTCAGTGAAATAAGTGTAAGAAATAACTTATCCTGCTCTTGGAATCTTAAGGAATTTCCACTTAGTTTCAGTAATCATTTATTTTTTTAGGCATAGAGGCCCGAGCATGTGGCCTGGGCATCAGTTTTTTAAGCATGGATTGAGATTTAGGCCTAAGTAAAGAAGGTGGCATCTGTTTAATATGCAAGCCCGTAGGCCTGAATACACCCTCAGACGCCGGTGCCTGCACAGAGGCTCCAGACCCACCAAGGTAGAGACATCCGCGGGTTCCATAATTGATATCTCGTGGCATACCAGACTCCGAAGTAGAGGTCTGCGAATCTGAAGTAGTGGGTATCAGGGGCTGTGAAAGCTTCTCACTGAGTACCGGCGCCTTGGCAACCTGTCTCTGTCTTTATCTTTGCGTGTTTTCGGAATCCCGTTAGTCAGATGGCTAACAGACGACATTTCTGGATAATTAAACTGTGAACCAAAATATTTAGAGGCGAAAATATACAGACGACGGACAGTGCGCGGACTAAAAGCACAAAACCAACAGCAAGGTACGTCGTGGTCAGGGCCTAGGCAAGGAATACAGTACGAATGAAAATCTTTATGAAATATTTACTTTCCACAAGTAATGCAATTATTAACTTTTGCTGACATCGGTAAGGAGCAAGAAAAAGTTTCCCAAACGGGGTACTTAGCTTTAGTTGAATACTTCGGTTCTGAAACTCGAAAATGAAAATTTCAGGAGTCGGCCGACCGGCACTTGCGAACTGCTTCTGCTTCGGGAACCGCACTGCAAGAAAGACTGACACAATGGCATCAGCTACATGTTTTATACCCCTGACGACCTGACGTCACAGAAGAAGGGACAGCAACCGACACAGGACCCAAGACTATGTTAATCAGGCCGACTGAGGGCTACCTGCAAGCATATAACCAAAATGTAATGACTGCAACAGTGAAACACTAAGAACATCCAGGTCTTCTTCACCCCCCCCCCTGCTGATTCCTGGAGAAGGATCACTGCGCGGTTGAGATGGGGATTCCGACGGCAGACACAGCCTTCCCATCATTCTCGCTCTGGACTAGAGCATCACGTACTGTCTTTCCAAAGTATGTGGAACCATCATACAGGGCATTTGTAAAAGACACCGTGAAGGGCTGCAAGAAGGTAAAAAGCTGGAGTCAGGCGTGACGCCTGATGGCAACGCCTGCCCCAGCAGCTCTAGCTGTGCCCTCTGTAGCAAGAGAGAGAAACTGCATAGAGGTATTAGCAATGGAGGTAAGGGTGGCCATTCTGGAGGAGAAAACTTTCTTATCCTCCGCTGACATGGATCCTGGTGTAGACTCTGCGATCTCCTTCACTAGGTTTCGTTGAAGCCTAACATGTACCATATAGTTCAGCGCACGCACTGCGAACGTGGCTGAAGCATAGGTCCACTTCCCAAAACGGTTCAACGTCCTAGACTCTTGGTCCACAGGGTGAACCGTGGAGCTGTCCTGTGTGAGCTCCTTCTCGGTGGCCACCACCATGGCATTGCCTGGGAAGGGGTGGGGGTCCCTTTGACCAATGTGCCTCGTCTGTGGGGGTGCTGAGGAACTTATCGGGCAGCTTGGGAATAGGCTCTACCATATCGGGCTCCTTCCACGCCCAAGATGTCACAAGATCCACCAGAGTATCTGCGGGGGACGGGGCTTAGGAAGTAGAGAGCCCTGTGCTGGATGCCTCCAGGAACACAGACTCATCAGGGTTGGATTTTTGGACGGACCACCCTGCACGCTGTTGCAGGATCTCCATGATGTCTCCAAATGAAACAACTTCTGGGGGTGATCGGGGGGAACCCTCCCCTACCTCTGAGTCGGTCTTCAGTTAGAGACTCCGGCGGGGATTCTATGTACCTCCTTTTACATGTACTTTTTCAATTGACCTCCTCGGGGTAGGGGGGTCTCTGGGGAGGATGCAAAACCATCTAGCTGCTCCTGTGTGAGAGCTCCCTGGGGCAGAGAGGCAGCAGGCTGTCCCTGAGGTAGCAAGATGGAGGCATCCAGACCAGAAACAGAGGGAGTGAGGCTGAATTCCAAAGACAAGAGTGCCAAGGGTCTCGATGGAATACAGAGAAACCTCTCCACCACGTTAAATGCAGATGGAGAATGAACCACTTGAGTAGGGGCTACAGATGGGCCCATAATCCTCTGGATCAATGGGACAGCCGGAGCCGAACCTCCAGGTGCAGAGACTCTGATTGGAAGCCTGTGCTCCAAAAAACTCAGAGCCGAAACCTTCCCCTCGCATCCGGTGCAGAGGCTACGGCTCCAAGAGCCGGATGGATCAGAGCTCGTCAGATCAGACTAGCTCAAGGTAATGGCCAGCGTTGAGGTACCGTCGGCGCAGAAGCTCCGTGGATCCGAGGACTCCAAAACCGGGGGTCAGATCGGAGAGAGTAGTTAGTAAGAAGGCAGACTGCATGCTCCCTGCTCCAGAGGGAGAGGGGGCAGGCAAGACTCCCATCTGTACCTGGGTGTGAATGAATCTCCACATCATCCTGTCCACCTCGGCTTCAGAAAGGCTGTGGGTGGATGTGGAGGAAGAAGTCACCGACACCGGAATAGATGGGTGGTGAGGTGATGCTGATGCCGGGGAATGGCTCCAAAGCACTTCTGGCTCCAGGGAGAAACAAAGGGAATAGAGCCATGGAGAGTGAATCCTCGATCGGAGCTTGGCAGGTGGTCCCGCTGAGGATGAGGGGTCGGGGGACTGCTTCCTCGGCATGTCCTTATGTCTGTGCTTATCACCGTCCTGGGACCTCTTTGGCAGGAGGTTGAGTCCCAGAGGCCAGGGCAGAGAAATAAGTCATAGCCAGGGTAGCAGTAGAAGAGGAGGCCTGCGCCCCCATGGTAGGTAGGGGGAGAAGGCCTTTTAGAACAAGTTTATTCCTCCTGTCGATCAATGCACAGGGATTGAACCCCACACAGATTGAGCAGGAGGAGTCAAGGTGGGCAACCCGTAGACACTAAATGTACAAAATGTGGCCATCAGCTGGGGGAAAGTTTATGGCCACACTCTGTGCATTTACAAAACCCAGGTTTGGAAGAGTCTGTCTGACATGGTCAAGACACAGAGGTAGGCCCAAACCAAAGAAAAAAAAAATACACACACACACACACACCTAGAAATAGGGCAGAAAAGAGGTGGTTTTTTTTTTCTTTTTTTGAACGGATGGAAAACGTGGAGGGGTGGTGATAGGAAAGACAGAAAAGAGAATTGCTAGACAGAAAGAAAAAACTGGAGTGGAAAATATAGGAAAGACAAAAGTACAAGAACTGGAAAAAGACACA